>NW_008583078.1:2062-3208 GCF_000691845.1 Merops nubicus | reverse complement strand
AAAGGTCCCTTCCCACCCAAACCAGCCTGATTCTTCCATGAAGAAAGAGACCTCAACACCTAAGATGGAACTAAGACCTTTTGCTTTTCAAAATGCTTCATTTTTAAAGGAAACCCTTTATACTTTTACAGTGCCTACTTCTAACACTCTACATGGAGATTTACCATCTTCTGTGCAAATTCCTTTGTATTTGACAATGTTCTCATGATAAAGATTCCTCAAGATTTCTATTTCTTTCTTGAGATCAGCGATGTGATTCCCTCCACTCTCGGGCTTCAGAGACTTCACTGCCACTTGCTCCCCAGTGTTGTCACCTTCTGGGTCGTATCTGCAGAGTTCAACCTTGCCAAAGTGGCCCTAGTTGTAGAAGGAAAGAGAGAATTCATGAACACAACACTCACTCACCCATGTCAGTGGTGGAGTTTTTTAGGGATTTCGGATTCAGACCTCCCTGCGGTGACACCAGACCCACACACAGACACTTCTCTGTGTTCTGCTCCAGCATTCCTCTTACCTCTCCCAAATCACGGATCCTCTTCAAGAATCTTTTCTCAAAGAGAGTGGGATCGACCTCTGTAACCGGCTTCTTCTCCGAGATGATGTCGGGATCTGGAGCGGGGAAAAAGTCCCAGGTCAGACAGACTCCTACAAGGACACCTTGGTCTTGTCACTTCAAGGCATCTTTGCTCACTTCCAGCCTGCTGCTCTTAAACTGTGTCCACCCCAACTGTCACAATTCTCCTTATTTAAATCCTGCCTGTTTTCTGGCCCTGGATCCCCTCCATTTGCCCATGCCAGCCTATCACTTGCTCACCTTCCTCCCACACTTTGTGAGTTGCTCGCTGGGTTTCCTTCCAGACTGACTCAATTTTCTCTTGGTACACTTCCCACCTTGTAGAAGTTACTCAGCTCCCATCATTATTTATTACTAGGTATGGGATGTAAAGTTTTGCCCTTGATTGATACCTATTAGTTGCTCTGTGGTAACTTCAGCATAAGGTGAACCAGGAACCAGATCTACGTCTGCTTTGGTCAAGAGAGTCCTATGGGAATCTCATGGAGATCAAAGATTGTCTTGAAACTAATTTAAACTGATAGAGACCATCAAATGAAGTAGCAGTGAGACAACACAACTCCAGCCACATG
>NW_008583078.1:0-2031 GCF_000691845.1 Merops nubicus | reverse complement strand
GAATTAAACCCTCCCATCCTATTTGCACTCGTCTACAGAAAGTGTCAGTTCTGTTGTTGCAGGGACACCACAGGCCCCTGCCCATCCATCCCCAAACATGGAAGAACGTTGCTGTGAGGTGCCCAAATAACCCAGCCTCACCCCTCCCTGCAGCTGCTAACCCGATCCAGGCCTTACTTTGTTCCTCCAGCTTGTTGATGTCTCTCATGATGGCTCTGAAGAAGGGTCTCTGGTGGGGGTCGTAGTTCATGCACTGCTTCATCAGGTCAGCCAGCTCCTTGCACGACGGTGTTGCCAACACAAAATGCCCCTCGTAGAACCTCTCCTTCTGTAGGACACAAAGGGGAAACTCCAGGCTCAGTTCTAGCCTTCAACTTCATAAACCCACATTCTACATCAGATGTCACCATTGGATCCTCAACTCATTGGGAACCTGGACTTAACTTGGACTTTTCCTTTTCAGCAGTAACTCTAGAGCACCTCCTGGCAGCAGAGAATTATTATTGTGTTCAATCTGCTGTAGTTTAGAGCAACCACTTAAAACAGGTGAAGTTTCTAAACCACACTGAGGATTTCACCTTTCAGAAGACATTTCTCTTGCCAGGTTTGCCACGTTCCTTGTGCACCAGGACAAAGGGCCGAGTGGAAACGCTCGCCAAGGAACCACCACAAGGAATCCTGGCTGCTCCTCACAGCCCTCAAGAAGACACCAGCTTTGGGGCAGCTGGGATGAGGGTGGGCTGGTGCATTTCTAGCCTGGCTGTCCACCACAGGCAGGAAGGGGGTTGTAGCCAGGGCAGCAAGTTCCTTTCAGCTGCCTCCTGTTAGATCAGCTCGGGCAGTGACTCAAGGACTCAGTCATTTCCTTCAGGAGAGCAGCAGAAAAACTTCCAAGAGGAAAAAAAAGCACATTTGGAACCTAAGCTGAAGGCCCCCAGCAGTGATGACCAGAAACTGCCAGCAGTCAGGCAGAAAAAGGCTGATTTAAATTGGTTTTAGATTTCAGAGTAAACAATAATGGTGTCCCATGGGAGAGTAGTTTTGGAACAGCATCCAGAAGAAACAAGTAAGAACAGAAGAACCTACCTGCTCTTACACAGAACCCCAGTCATAGAATCGTGGAGTCATTTCAGTTGAATGAGACCTTTTAGATCCAAGAGGTGTTTAAGGTCACGTTGGATGAGGCCTTGAGCAACCTACTCTAGTTGAGAGGTGTCCCTGCCCGTGGCAGGAAGGTTAGATGAGAAGATCTTGGGGTCCCTCCCAACCTCAGCCATTCAGTAATGTCAAACCCAGCCCTGCCAGGTCCCCACTGCCCCATGTCCCTCACACCACATCTCCACAGCTTAGAAACCCTCCAGGGGTGGGGACTCCACCACTGCCCTGGGCAGTCCTTTGGGGAAATAACTTGTTCCTCAGCTCCAACCTCAGCCTCCCCTGGGGCAACTTGAGGCCGTTTCCTCTTGTCCTGTCCCTTGTTCCTTGGGAGCAGAGCCCGTCCCCCCCCTGGCTCCAGGCTCCTGTCCGGAGCTGTGCAGAGCCAGAAGGTCTCCCCTGAGCCTCCTTTGCTCCAGGCTCAGCACCCCCAGCTCCCTCAGCTGCTCCTCCCCACACTTGGGCTCTAGCCCCTTCCCCAGCAGCTTCGTTGCCCTTCTCTGGCCACGCTCCAGCCCCTCAAGGTCCTTCTGGGAGGGAGGGGCCCAAAACTGACCCCAGGATTTGAGGTGCAGCCTCCCCAGTGCTGAGTCCAGGGGGATGATCCCTGCCCTGCTCCTGCTGGCCACACCAGTGCTGACCCAAGCCAGGATGCTGGTGGCCTTCTTGGCACACATTGGCTCATATCCAGCCAGCTGTTGACCAACACCCCCAGATCAATTCAGTTTATAACTGGACACAGGGGTTAGAGCAGGACAGCATCAGAACTTCTCTTTAATTGTTACTATGCTGATTTTTTTAAATCCCCAACAAGGACCTCAACAAGGTTAGGTTGAAACAATAATCAGCAATTTTTGTAGTAGAGGACAAGAATTC
>NW_008583077.1:293-8414 GCF_000691845.1 Merops nubicus | reverse complement strand
TATATATATATCTACACACACACATATATATACATATGTACATATATGTATGTAACAGCATTTTGGAAAAGGTACGACCCAAAATAGCTAGGTATAGTTATACAAAATAGCTATGGTATAGCAGTTAGGACTCATAAACACAACATTCAAACCACAACCTCAAACATGTCCTTGACTGTGGGAGAGACAGCTATTGACTACTCCAGACCAACTTTGTTCCTAAGCTGCAATACAGAATGAAAACAAGCAATGTAACCTTGAAATTTTTCACAATACAATTTCTGTTTCTTGGCCAACTTTACTTGTAGCCTCTCCTTTCTATGAAACTTCCTGCTATTACGGGAGATGGTTCAATTTTGTTGATTCAATCCATGTCTGCAAACAATGAGTCAAAGACTATTTGTCCTATTCTGTCTCTTGCAAATAAAAACAGGACAATTTACTCTGATTATATCATCAGAAGAGACGCGTTTCCCACACCCATTAGCTTTTACAGCACAGGTCTGATAGTCCAGTTTGCACAGCTTGGCACTCATAAAGACGCAAAGCATATGGAACCAGACATATTAAATCTTCTTTTATTAAATCCTTTGACTAAAAAGAAACTTCAGGATGCACGGAGCTGTGTTAATTCCCTTGTTTCCCAGGATGGAACATGGGCATAGGAATAATTATATTCTAGCCATTTCCAGCTGCTAGAATCTCCTTTGGAGTTGGCCAGAGTGGATATAGTCATGCTGCTCTAGTGAAGCCTGGAACAGCTGCTGCTGTATTTCATTGCTAATTTAATTTCTTGTCTATCAGTAAGCACTGAGAGCAAGCAGCACATCAACAACCCAGAATGGTCAGTATATTCCTATATACTAGAAACTTTACCTAAATATGAGGTCATTATGAATATAGACACATTTTTTGCTTGCTCAAGAAGTTCAGCCTTGAATAAAAGACAAACTCAAGGTGTATCCCACCATCTTCTATAGCTCCACCTCCTCAAACCAGGACCTCAACCCCCAGACACTTCCCTAATCTATCTTTCTATTGCATATCTAGTCTTTACCAAATTGTTGCTTTCTGCCATGTAAGAGCACTACCTCTTTGTGGCAGTGCACCTTTATTGACAACCCAGAAGCAGTGCAGAGGATGTACAACAGCTCAGAGTTATTACTTCCCACAGTGTCACCACAGACCACCCGATCGGCAGGTTCTTAGTCCATAGCAATGCAAACAGCCCAATTGACTTTTAACTGCAAACATCATGAGCTGGAACAAATCTATTCTGTATTTCAGACCATATTTCTCAAAACTGAAATCCTAGTGGAACCCGTCTCTCAATTCCGAACACAAAATGATAACCGAACTGTGATTTCACAGAAGCTTTTCCTGAAGTAAAACAAAATCCCCAAACCGAAAACTTTGCATGTGTCTATTTGGAAGACAGGTCAGGGTGAAAACAAAACATTGAACACATTATAGGTAGTTTACACTCACAACAAGAAAACCTCAAGAATATTAAATAACAGCTAAAACTTGTATCAGAGAGGTAACCACAACTCCTTAAGGACTCATAGGATGTAGGGCACAAGTTTGGGAGGAGCATTTATTCAGCAAGGATATTTTTAAAATATTATTGCATTCTGGAATACAAAGTGTTTGGTATTTGTTATTTCAGTGATTTGCTTTTCAATCTTCAAACATGGTTTCTGGCCCTGAGACAAATGAAATGTGGTTAAAAGTTTCTGGGACTTTCTTCTAAATTATTTTTGTTACTTTCATGCTCTTTGAAGGCAGAAACAGTTGTCATATTTTAATTGTGTGATAACAGAAAAAAAGTTTAAGATCCTACATGATGATTAATAGCTGAATGGCAAGTCCTTCAAAGGTGAGTTAAAACTACAGTGCTTTTCTGAACATATAGACCAAAAATCAATTTATGCAATGATCTTCTAAGAGAACACTGACAAATCAGTTTCTCAAATAGAAGAAACACACATTGTTCACAAACATTGGGAAAACAAAAACCAAACTCAAAACACAACCATACTTCTCTAGGAACAAACACCATTCAACCTCCGGTTTAGGTTTTATATAAGCCTCTTAGCTTATAATTTGGAGGTGAAGACTATACAAAACATGACTGCAGGCTATGAAATATGCAGTCCTGCATGTGAACTATAACTACTGGTGCAGATGCACAGTTTGAATGGAAGCTTTTGCTTGTCCTTCTGCAAATAAGTATTCACATGTGTGTATGGTCTGCAGGTGCTAGACCTCTGTAAGGGACAGCCTTCAAACAGGCAAATTCTGGATTTTAAACAGGTAGTGGTTTATTTAATGCTCTGAAATAATGCCACAACATTTTTGGTAGAAAAATGCAATCCAAGAGTTTTGCTTAGATTGGAAAAGCATGCTTGCTGATGTCATTCGTTTTATTTTTGTAATTTTGCATCATTTGTGCCAGAGTATAAATTGTATCAAGTTCTCTTATTTCCTGGGATTCCTGTTTGTACAAGGAGATGAGAGTTTGGTTCAGCTTTCTATCGCAAAGTTCCCGTCTCAGAGAAGCAAGGTGTCCTCAGTACAGTACTAACCCCTGTCACCCCACAAAAGCAACATGGAAATCAATCATACTCTGAAGTACAGTAGGGCAAGTGGCATTTACTTAGCACTATACCCCTGAACACCAAGAAACTGAATTTATTTTGGAAAAGTTAGAGGTTTAACCACACTTGGACTACTTTTCTGATGCCACCATCCATCATGGCAGCTGTATTCCTAACACAGCTACATCAACAGCAAAATACCCAAAATACTTACGCTTTCAAGATTTGAACCCAATGAAATACTGCTGCTAAAAACTTAACTCCCAAGACAGTGAGCAGAGAAAGGGCCTGAAGAAAAATAAAAATCCAGCATCCAGGAACATCATCCCACCTGCCTGAAGCTAAAGAATTTTCTTCCTCCAATAACTACAGTTAAAATATGTGTCTTAATATCTTTTGATAATTATAAATACTTCAGACTCTCTACTGTCACCATGGGTAACAGTAGGCAGAAATTACTGCAGGCATATGACAAGGAAGTCATGGAAAGCACAGAAACATATGAAGAAAAAGTCAATTATGAGCTTTGCAAACTTTTTAATTTAGGCAAATGTAATCTCAGCTAGAAGTTGCCTTTTTGGCAGCTTTCTAACGCTGCAAATTCTGATCATCCTGAAACACTTACATTTTGCTCAAGGCGTTATTCTTGTTCTGCCACCAGAAACAGGGAATCCTGAATGGCTGGCAAGAAGCTTACTTTTCTTCTTGAAGAAAGGTTCCATTAGAGTAGACAGTGAATTAATTCATCAGAGCCCTACTTCTTTCCCAAAAGCTAAACCAAATAACCCAAGACCACTTATGTAAACTGTCAAAAGAAAAAAAAAAATTTATTAAAGTTCAAGTGCTTAGAAAAGAATGACAGACCATATCCTACTTCGTCAATCATAAATTATGCCTCTTTAAGCAGATCAGAAAGAAGTATTACATCCTTCCACTGGTTAGACAGAAGTCAGAAATTAGTAGTGAACATATACAGGAGTTCTGAAGACAGATTTTGTTGGAAAGAAGAACCTAAGTAGAAAGAGAAACAGTGAGAACTTAAGAATTTGATATTAAAAAAAAAATCACAAAAAAGTTTATTAGCACAAAGGAATTGATACTCTTCTTGTTTTCAGTACATTCAAGTTGAGAAGACAGATTTATACCACAGTACCTGCAGTACCAGTTACAGTAAAATAACAGGATAGTTCACATATATGATTCTTGAAAATATAACATATGATTTTAGTGTCATTACTTTGTTACTTTAAGAAAACTTTAAAGCTTGGGACACAAAGACATTCTGCTTGTCCTTATCTAACAGAACTCGTTAAATCAAAAAATGTATGGCTTTGCTATATGCACTTTTCAAAATGTACACTGATGATGAATAATTTATGTATGTAGTGTAGATTTTATGTGTACAATAAGGCTGATGTTCATTACATCAGGTACACTCTAAAGAAGTGAGTTCCCTAGCTTCTAAAGACTTACTCCCCAAAATAGCAATGATGTATCTGACCTTCTGAAAAGGTCTTGATAAATATCAACAGCCCACATCAATTTACACAAGTTGTAAACATAATATCTTCTGTTTCTGTTCTCATACCTTTTACTGTAAATTAGTAACTAACAAGAATTGTCCCAAATTCAAGATACAATTGACATGGACATGTCATCCTGAGTTCATTCTAGGAATCTGAAGAATATTACCAGCATTTATGCACTTTGTAAAGTATAAGGGAGATTATAATCTGACATTTTAATGTCCTCTTGTTGACAATACAACCAGATGAGGGCTTATTTGACTAAGATTAATTAACTTCCATAAGTTAATATTAAATTCCATAAAGCTCACATTCTGACATCTTTCTGAAGTTTTGTGGAGATAAGTTTAACTTAGATTGTACTTTAGGAAAATCAAATTTATTCATTCACACCTCATAACTAACGGGGTATAATGTTTTTACTGCTTGTTGCATTTCTAGCCCTTGAAAGTTTAAGGCCCAGAAAAGAAGCTACTGCCTCTTCAAACTGCTATATAGAGTATTTCTGCTGCATGCAATCTTGAGGCTGCCTTCACCACTGCCTTCAGCAACAGCATGTCCTAACTGACACAGAGACAATCTTCCCAGAGCATCAAGAGTATTGTTACTGCTCTTCTAGTTGGTAAACTGCCCACCTCTTCTCTTTTCCCAATCTCACCCCAGCTTAAACATCCGTAGCATGGAAACACTGTAAATACTATAAATGAAAGCACCAGTATCATTCAACTTACAAAAACCATAAAATAAGCAACGTACCACTGAAAACCCCTGAAGAGACATGAGATTACAACAGATTATGTGAAGTACACAATCTGCAAAGCAAATTTATGCATACCATTGGTATAATATGCTCCTTGGGCAATGTGCAGATAAGCAAACCTTCCCCTTGCTAATCCTCAGAACTGCAAACTACAGCACTCTCAAATACACAGGTTGGCTTTCCTGAAGATGGTCCAATTCCCCTGGAGAGCAGATCACCCACACAGACTCAGGAAATTAAAAATGGGTTTTGTCTTCTTCTTGAATCATCCTAAGCCTTAGGAGAAGCAGAACTGTCACAGTGCTGAGTATCCCATACAACACAGCTTCTTCCACTGAGCCTCAAAAGGAAATGAGCCAACACAGAAAAGAAATCAACAAACACTGGTTAAAGCTAGTATTACATATTACTTCAGACTGGTGTGGTTTTTTTTGTTTGTTTGTTTGTTTTTTGGTTTGTTTGTTTGTTTTGTTTTGGTTTTTTGTTTGTTTGTTTTTACTTGTGTTTTTTTTTTGTTTGGTTTGGTTTGGTTTTTTTTGTTTGTTTGTTTGGTTTGGTTTGGTTTGGTTTTGTTTGGGGTGTGGGTGTGGGTGTGTGTGTGGGTGTGTGTGTAGGGATATTTCCTGATAACCTCTCTTCAAAAACAGCTCTTCTTCCATGGGTGGTTTGTATGACTTGTCCTGTTCCTTTGAGAAGTAACACACTAATGATTTATGACACTCTCTAACTAAAGGGAACACACATGAACATCTGATGTGACAAAACTAGCAAAACACCAAAGGCCCAAATGAGGGAAGAGTAAAAAAATCTGTTTGGCATCATAAATGATTCTACTGGGATAAACCGATTAACAGTTGTCCCTGCCACAATCACAGATTCTCTACTTTACCCAAACCCCAAACTAATCTTCTGAAATGACACTAAAAGGATTGAAAATACCAAATTTAAATGGGTCAGGAGATTTGTCAACTATGACTACGTAACAGAATTGCTGAGTGACTGTTCTCCAGCTCTTAAAGATACTCATGTCACTCCGTCCCTGTCTGCACATCACAAGTAAACTGTGTTTACTTGAACTTCATACAGGACTGACAACCTAGGTATTTCTGAAAGCACCAAATACCTTAAGCTTTCAAATTTTAATATATGTAAAGACTGTTTTTGAGACATCGCTGAGATTCAAGCCAATATCCGTTCTGAACCTTGACCAATCAGTCATTCCTCAGTTTAAAGTCTACATATTCCATGTATACAACAGACCAAAACCGGAGAGTTTCAACAGTTCAGTTTCTGAAGAAGGCGAGGGCACTGACTGTCTCCACTGAGGCGAGCGCTCACCCAACTGCTTAACACAACGTGTAACGTGCTTTCGCTGCGGAATCCAGCTTTTATTCAGTTCATTGGTTTACATCTTTAGAAGTCTGTCACATTTTAGGGTTCAAATATAAATTTGAAATCTGTGGAACCAGCTCCATTCTTATGTCAGGTATTTGTCATAGCTGGCTTAGTGAACCGCAAATTTCCTTTAGTAAGGCTTACCAAACAAGGGACCCTTTGTAGAAGGCAGCAACACTAACCTTTTTATCTGAGCTTACAGAACCTTTAAGTTGGGACTTAAAAATTCACAACATTGTGAGATTTCCTTTTGTGCTTTTTCTAACTCAAAACCCAGGGCCAAAGATTACCTTTACTTATCCCCAAGCAGTAACTCATATCTGAAACTGCAGTTTGCAGAACAGATATCTTGGGTGGCAACAAAACACACAATTTGCATTTGGAAGAACCACAAAAGCTCCAATAAGAATGAATAAACTGCAGTCCCATGTGCATTTCATGTTATTCCAGCCTCTTTCAGAGCTGGAGGTTCAATGCAACAGATACACAGATTATATCAGATCTGCACATAAATTGAACTTGCTGATGGTATGAGAAAAGCACAATGCTCTTGTCCATGCCCAGCACTGTCAAGGCAGAAGCAAGGAGGAGTGGCTGCTTCAACAAAGCTGTGCTGCCAAATAGCTGTACATGGAGCTGCTGCCCAGAGTCGGGTCTCGGAGCAGCTTGCATAAGTCCAAAGAATACAGGTGGAGCTGCACTGGCTGATAGCGCCATCACAACCAAAAGGAAAAAGCAAACACCACCACTAACAATATAGAAGAAAAAAAATGTGTTCATTCACAGAAAAACAAAACAAAACAAAAATCTTCAGCTGTGGCACTAGCCTGTAAAGTGATTATGTATGAAGGAAAGAATTCAGTGTGACCTCCAGCTTCCATGAATTAGCAGAAGTTTCAAATGAAGAGGAAAAACCAAGGTCTATCTGAGTTAGGGTCTTCCCAACCTGGTAGCTGTTGTCACAATCAAAAAATAACCTGTGACATATGACACACGTATATTTTCACTGCCAATCATAACAAAGAGAGCAAGCATCCTTTGGCACAAAAGCCCCATGCACAATCTTGCCCTACAGCACGCTGACCCCACTGCGTTACTTGCAGTACGTGGGTGCCCAGGAGCTACGGCCAGGAGCAAGCACAGCACTGCACACAGGCAGAGCACTATCCTCGCCATGAAGTTTCCATAAACCTTACAACTCAATTACAATGCATAAAAAAGAATACGGGATACTAAATACAAGACGTCGTGTTTCATAAGAAATTTAATAACAGTATATTTTATTTTTCCTATTGACATTTAGTTTGGTTTTGAATTTGAACTATGAAGCCAAAAAAGCAAAACAAATTATCCTATGAAAGTTAATAAATTATTCCATTGTTTTTAATAGCACTGAGCAAATCCCACTGAATTAGGCATGAATTTGTCACATATGCAATAAAGAACTTAAGACTAACACTGTTCCCGTTGTAAATCTTATTTTTAGAGGTTACATGTTAACATTTTAAATTAATTCCAGGCTTAAACTAGGCATATGCAGTTATTCCACAAGGGGGAAAAGAAAAATACAGAAAGGTGGTTGACAGCTTGATCTGCTTTTGTGTGACCACTACCAGTTAAATAAAATCCTTTACAAAATGCTTGACTAATCCGATGGCTCTGCCTAATCAAATGCTGTACGATCCAAAGTACATTTGCACAGACGCCTCTCAGCCTGCAGACATCAAAGCTGACGCCTGGGGGTTTGAGAAGCTCTTCCACAAACTGAGGGCTTACCCACGTTCACCAGTCTTTGCCACCACCAGTACCATAGCTCACGGGGAACTGTTACCTCCAGGTA
>NW_008583077.1:0-262 GCF_000691845.1 Merops nubicus | reverse complement strand
TACCCCCACCCATTCCACCCCCTGCCACTAAATGCCAGATAAGACGACGTAAACCCGAGTATCCTCCTTCCCAAGAACTGCCCGTCCGCAGCCTGTGACCCCGCGGGAGTCTGTGCGCCGCTTCTCGGAGCCTCGCGGCGGGGACAGGGGCACAGCAGGTCCCGCAGCACCCAGAAGAGCGACGCCCCTCGCGGGCTCTCCCCTCTTCCGGAGAGCTGCCCGGCTCCGTGTCGGCCGCACGCCCCGGGACGGACACTGCACC
>NW_008583076.1:0-7052 GCF_000691845.1 Merops nubicus | reverse complement strand
GGGGAGGGGGGGGGTGTCCCCAGCATCCCCCCCTCTCCCCCGTGCCCTCTCCGTACCGTGCTGCTGGTGGTCCCTGAGGTCACTGCCTGCTGGAAGTGAGCAGCCAGCCCGGCCTTGTCCTTGCACTGCTCCTTGCACTCCAAACACCTGAAGCAGCTGTAGTTGCTCTGCTCCGAGCTGTTGCTCAGAGGCAAGACTGGCAGATCCTGAGCCCCATTGGCCACCCCTAAAGCCTCCTGAGCCACGCCCGTCACCTTCCCAGCGGGGAAAGAAGCCACGGAGACCAAAGGGGTGATGTCTGGTTGGCCGATCATCTGATCCAAAGCGATGGGTCTCATCACCAGGTGAGAACATTGCATCACCAAACCTTTGTCCTTGTGCTCCCGGGCGTGGAGGAGGAGGCTGCACTTGTTGAAGAAGACCAAACGTTTGGTGCAGTGGTTGCAGGTGACCTCGATGCGCATGCTGCGCCGGTCGTAGTGCCTGGCCAGGCTCTTCTCCAGGGCAAAGGAGTCTCCACACTCCAAGCAACGGTAGCCAAAAGGTGGCAAGGCCAAGCTGGCGTCGGCTGGAGGGCTCAGGTTGGGTTTGTAAGTAGGCAAAAGGTTCTTGCTGTTGAGGATTTTGTTAAAGGCTTCCACCAGGCTGGATTGGCTGCGGGAGATGACGGTGCCCGCCACGGTGGGAGAAGGTTTCTGAGGTTGCACCATCACCACCGTGGTGCCGTTGAGCTTCTGGTTGGCCGCCGGGGCGACGGCGCCGACGTTGCCCCCGCCGTCGGTTTTGGGGAGGGGTTGAGGCACCAGGTTGATGATGTTTTTGGCCAAAGATTTGGTGGATTTGGCCGGCAGGGAGGAGGATTTCTGCTGGGCCACGCTGGCGGCGATCAGCATGGCGCTGCTGGCGCTCTGGATGGTGGAGACGGGCAGCACCGTGCCCTTCAGCTTGGTGCCGTTGCCCAGCTGAACGCTGACTATTTTTGGCCCTTCCAGGGATTTTAAAGGGCTGGAGAGCTCCAGTTTGTCCTTCGGAGCCTCCAGAGCGATGCCTTCCTCTTTCTCCGCCGACGTGGAGAAGCTGGAGGACTCCAGGGAGGTCTCCTGAGAGCTCTGCTCGGGTGGGCCCTTGGTGGAGCCCGGCTCCGAATCCGAGGAGACCCTGGTCACCGTCCTGGTGATGCTGCCACAGGAGGTTTTGATGGTTTTAATCCTCACTTTGAGGGGTCGGGAGGAGTTGGAAGATGGCGAATCGTTGTTGTTGTCCTCTTCCTCCTCCTCCTCCTCAGCACTGGACATGCTCTGAGGGCTTCCCATCGACTTCTCCAGAACTTCTCGCTCCTCCTTGAGGGAGATGTTCTCCAGCGGCTTGGGAGAGGGGTGGAGCCTGGGGCTCTGCACCCCTGGGGAGGAAGGTTTGAAGAAGGGCTCCCGGGGGCTGGCGGGGGGTGAGTGCTTCACCTCAGCGAGGCTCCCAGTGCCACCCTCCAGGGTGGGCTCCGAGCTGGGCCAGGAGGCCATGGGGGAATCGTCCCCGGAGTAGCGAACGGTGACCGACTTCAGGTGCTCCAAGGGGCTGTCGCCCAGGGCTGAGACCAACCCCTTGGGGCTGGCTTCACGACACGCCTCCTCCGAGTCAGACTCCTCTTTTTTGATGCAGGGGATGGAAGGAGGGGACCCGTTCCCACCCCTGGCCTGGCTGGGTTCAAAAGGCTGCTGAAAAGCCGAGGGGAGGTTCTCTGAGCTCTCCCCCATGGGCTCTTTGCAGTCCAGAGAGGGGGTGGGCGAGGGGGACAGGGAGGGCACGGCGAGGGACTTCTCCTTGGCCTTACACTCCCGGGCTCTGTCGATGAGGTTGGCGGCGTTCTCCTCGTTAGGATCGGGGCTGAAGTGGGAGAAGATATCCAAGGGTTTGGGACCTTTTTCCTTCCCCCAACACTCCCCGTTGGAGGACGCCACGGCTTCCATGGACCTGGGGGTGGGGGACCTGGGCAGCTCGGTGGCCCCAAAGCCGTTCTGCAGCAGGCGAGAGCTTTTTAGGACGTGCCCATCTTTGCTGCGCCCGTCCAGGGCGTCGAGCTGCTCGGGGCAGACGGTGTTTTTGACAATGACACTGACAGCAGTGATGTCCGTGTGGGGCAGGACGTGGTCGGGGGGTCCCGGCTCCCCAGGGACCTGTTTGATGTGGGCCTCAGGCTCCTCGTGGCCAGAGTGGATGGCCTCGTTGGTGTCGATGTCGGGGATGTCGAAAGCCGCCAGGAGGTCGTCGAAATCCGGAGTTTTCATGTCACCCATGGTGGGGAACGTGGCAGAATCTGCAAGAAAAGGAGGAGAGGAGGGTTAGAGCCGTGATCAGGGCACGAGGATGGGTATTTGCACCTCCTGAGCCCCCCTGTCTCCTCCCCTTCGAGCTCCTCGGGAGAATCACGGCGCTTCTCAGCCCCCTTGGTTTGAGTTCTTGGGGGGTTTTTGATCCCCTGGCCAGGGTGGCAGAAAATTCAGAAGGATCCCCAGGAGAGAGGTGTGGGACAGCGGGGTGCAGCCTGGCAAGGAAAGCCCCAAGGCTGGGGTGGTCCCCCACGCTGAGGATGGGGGGTTGGAAGGGACCAAGGGATGGACACGAGTCAGGACCAGAGAGCTGCAGGAAGAGCAAAACACCCCATGAGGGGACCAAGGCCACCCCAAGGCCACCCCCAGAAGGCCACAGCTCAGGAGGGAGGTGTCCAGATGGCAAGGAGAAGGCTCAGATAAGAGACCTCGACCACGTGGGCTCTGGAGCAACAGAGGAGGCTGGAGGGAGACGTGGCAACAGGTTTCAAAGCACGGCTGGGAACAATGTTCCTCCTGTCACCGTGGGCTGGGTGAGAAATCCCAGGATTAGCTGCAGCCAGAGCAGCCTCCTGGCTCGTGGCACCTTCAGCTGTCACAGCTCTGGGTCACTGCACCCGTCCCCTCGTCCTGCTGCTCCTGGCAGAGGGGAAAGCAGGGGGCAGACACACTGCTGGGGAGGTGGTTCTGTCAGGGAGAGGGAATTATCTCCTCAGGCCTTGATTGTGAGGAGTGGGAGGGAGGGAGGAGGGAGGGATCTGGGGAAGAAGGGAGGGAGGAAGGGAAGGAAGGAAAGGAAGGAAAGGAAGGAAAGGAAGGAAAGGAAGGAAAGGAAGGAAAGGAAGGAAAGGAAGGAAAGGAAGGAAAGGAAGGAAAGGAAGGAAAGGAAGGAAAGGAAGGAAAGGAAGGAAGAGGATCTGGGGAAGAGGGGAGGGAGGGATGAATGAATGGATGGATGGATCTGAGGAAGAATGGAGGGAGGAACAGATGGAATGATCCTGGGGAAGAACAGAGGGAGGGATGAAGGGCTGGATGGATTCTTGACACCTTGGTGCTGCCCAAGGAGGCAGCAGCACTAAGGGAGCTGCTTCCCAGCTCTCCTCTAACCAGGGATGAACACAGGCCCTCTCAGGGGCAGTGTCCCTGTCCAGCAAAGCATTCCCAACGTGCTGGGGCTGCTCAGGGGAAGGGAGGAGCTCCTCTGAGCCTCCAGGGTGGCCTCTGTTTTGGAGACCCCCTGGTGTAGTGAGAGGTGTCTGGTGGGACACGCTCCCACAGCCAAGAGCTCCACCCCACCATGGTTCCTTCCCCAAACTGGAGCCAGATGGAGCAGAGCTGGTGCCCAACACCCCCCCAGAGTCACAGAACTGTTCCTGGTTGGCAGAGAACTTCCAGCTCCTGGAGTCCCCCCAGGTCCCCACTGCCCCGTGTCCCTCACCCCACATCTCCACGGCTTGGGAACCCCTCCAGGGGTGGGGACTCCACCACTGCCCTGGGCAGCCTGGCACAGCCCTGGGCAACCCTCCAGGGCAAGGAATTGTTCCTCAGGGGCAACCACAACCTCAGCAGCAGCTTCTCCCCAGCCTGGCTTTCCCTCAGAGGTGAGCAGCAGCCACCACAGCTCAGCTCTGCTTCCCCCTGAGGCACAAACTGCCCCTTCCCTGGGCACTGGGAAGTCTCCTGACCCCCCCTTCACCCTCTCCAACACGAGTGCCTGATGACACAGCAACTCAGAGGCCAAACAGGGCTCAGAAATACCCCTGGGGCTGCTCCTAGAAGAGCTCTGGGGGGTTTTATACCTGGCAACCCCCTCCACACACACACCCAGTTCAGCTCCTCTGAGGCTCAGCAGCTCTGTAAAGACTCTTGGTGGTTTTCCCAACAGACAGCTTAGCCAGAGGCTTAGTCTAGCTTTATTTTTAACTCTCATCATAGGTCACCCCAAGGGGATCTCCACTGGGTGCAGCGTGGGGTCTGTGGGGCACCAAGGAACCTGCTGCCCCAGCACCACGCTGCCACTGGAGATCCAGGTGCCCAGCTTGGCCCTGGCATCATTTCCACCCAAAGGGAAGGTGGCACATGGGGTGAGAAGGTGGCATGGGGCACAGGGCAACCCTTTTTGCCTGCAAAATCCAAAGGGCTTTGGCATCTGAGCACCACGAGCTCCTCCAGACCACAGGGGGGACTTTGGCTGTGACCTCAGCAGAGGGGAGGAGAGGAGCAGAAGGAAAAGCCCCAGGCTTTGAAACCCCCTGGAGGGGAGACACAGCTCACCCTGCTCCTCTTCCAGGGCTGCCATCTGGTTCTTCAGCACAGCCTCTCTGCCCTCAGCCTCTTTCTCCAATTCCTTTCCTGCTCCTCCTTGAGGAGGACACAAATCCTCCCAGTGAAGTGGAGAGAGGCAGGTTGCCACGCTGGGAAAGGATTCCCAAGAAGAAAAAAGAGGGAAATCCTCCTCTACTCAGCATGAAGGGTTCAAAAACATGAGGATGGGGCACCTGGGGACATGGTTTAGTGGTCATGGTAGCGTTGGGTTGATGGTTGGACTTGATCTGGGAGCTCTTCTCCAAATTTAATGACTCCATGATTTCTCTGGGCTCACCAAAGGGAGGTACCTCCTCACAGGAGGCCCTGCACAGGGCTGATGACATGAGTATTTTCTCTTTGGTTGGTGTTAATGGGAAGGTCTCCACCCCAGAAGGGGTTTTTTTTGGTTGTTCTTAGAAATCTTAAGGTCCTCATCTTAGAAGATCCCCCAATTCAGGCCCTTCTGATGGAAGAGTCCTGATCTTGAGTCAGTAATTGAGACTAGATCTTTAGGAAGGTTTTCAGCCAGACTCAGGACTAGATTGCCCAGAGAGGTTGTGGATGGCCCCAAACCTGGAGGTGTTCAAGGGCCAGACCCTGAGCAACCTCCTCTGGTTGAGAGGAGTCACAGCAGGGAGGTTGGTTTAGATCATCTCTAGGGTCCCTTCCAACCTGAGAAGCTGTCCTAGGATCCTGTAATTCCTCCTGCAAAGGAGGCAGCAGGGATGGGAAGAGCCCAAGCTCCACCTCAAACTCCACCAGCCTGTCATGGGGGAGTTATTTTGGTTGCTCAAAACCCAACTGTATTCTTAGGCAAAAAAGAACTGTTCCTCTGAGGTGTAACCAAGCCACCCAGGCAGGAGGGGGAGGGTATTTTTAACCTCTGTGGCCAAGGGGTGGTCACTAGCTGGGCCTCACAGGAAAAGAAGGGTTCACAACAAGCCCCAGCCTCACGTGGAAGAAACTGTGAGATGGGGGCAATGATATCCCCCCAGGAAGCCTCCAAAAGCATGGGCAGCACGGCCTGGGCACTGTGGTCACCAGTCCCCTGGCTCCACAGCTTGGGAAAGCCCAGCCCAGGGGCCACAGGGTCTGCAAGAGAACCCACGTGTGGAGAAGATCCCCAGATCCTCCCTGGCTTTGAGGAGGAAGAGCTGCAGAGCACAAAGTTGCCCAACTCGTTTGCCAACCCTGCCCTGAACTCTTAAACCAGAGGTTGGCAGACTCCAAATCTCAAAGTCCCCACTCTGCCATCCTGCCCACCACCAAACCCACATCAACACACCCCCAAAAAACCCCTCCCAGAGCTGGTTACCCTGCTGGGAGGGTGTGCACCAGGGCTGCCCCTCCACGGCCATGGAGCTTGGCAGCACTAGATGGCCAAGGAGGCCAAGCTGGGGCCACCCAACCCCTGCCCAGGGGAAGAAGTTGGAGCAGGCAGCTGAGTCTGACACCACAGAGTTCCTAGAGTCCCTTTTTCACCCCAAAAATCCCCTCTCCACATCCAACCACCTCGTGCCCACGAGCCACAGCCCTTCCTGAGGTTGGGAATTCCAGATGTCACCTCTCCCTAAGTCCCCCCCCTGAGCTCCAGCCCTTGCTCCAGCAGATCAGGAGGGCTGGAGACAGAGCAGAGCTGCCAAACTCTGCAGCCACAGCCCCTGGAGGTTTTCATCACCCATCTCCACCCAGGCCAAGCAAATCCCACCAATAACCACCAAGCTTTCAGTTTCGGGCAGGAGGAGAGAGTCTCCAGTTCATCTGCTGGGCAGAAAACCAGCCCAGCTTCCCTCTGGGTCACCAGGGACTGACCCCCCCCAGGGGACAGAGCTTGGCTGGAGGGGTGGCAAGGAGCCCAGCAGGGTTCTTAGGGGAGTGGAGCTACCTGGGCTGCAGTGGGGATGTGTTTTGAGGAAGAGGAAGCAGCTCTGCCGACGTTCCTCTGCCAGGCTCAGCTTTCTGCCTCTCTCAGAGGAGCAGCAGGAGGCTGAGCAAGAGGCAGGTCTTGGGCCACTGCCCTCCGTGGCACAGGGAGGACAATAAACACCCACAAACCTTTGGAAGAGCGAGCAGGAGGAAAGAGGAGATTCAGCTTTCTAAGTCTTGGGTCCTGTGCAGCTCGCAGCCTGGAGCAACCCAAGCGTGTCTCCAGCAGCAGGAGAGCCCCAGCTGCACCCCACCAGCAGCTGAACCCCCCCTCCTCGGAGAGAGAAAGGCACTGGGGAGGCCCAAACCAGCATCCAGCTCCTGCCAGCAAGGCAGAAAAGCTGTCACAGGCCTTGCCCAGCTCCAGCCCAGCACCCCCGAGCTGCTCCAGTCGAGGGGAACGGCTCCAAACCCCCCCCTCCCCAGAGCTAAAATAATAAAACAACATGGCACTGCTGAAGCACAACTGTTATTTTCATGGCTCATTTGCTTAGC
>NW_008583075.1:0-26978 GCF_000691845.1 Merops nubicus | reverse complement strand
GAACTATGGACCTCACTCGATGGGAGAATTCCAGGCCCCATCCACAGAAGAATCAAGATACTGCAGCCACAGCATCTTGACTCAACAGAACACCCTTCAAGAAGAAAGAACTCAGACGAACTGTGCCTGTGAATTCACCTGTGCCTTGAATTTGTTATACCTCTTGAATCTTTTATTGCTGTTATTTTATACTTGTTAAGACTTGCTTGTGCTATAGATAGAATGCCGATTTTCTGTCATGGGGAGGGGGAGATGTTGTGGTGAGCAGAGCCCGCCCTAGGCAAGGATTGACGTGCGGAAGATCTCGCGATGTAACGGAAAGCTCAGACTGCCCACGAGGGGCCTTGTGGGTGTGGCTTGTGCTATATAAGCAATTGCAGCTGCGCAATAAATGCCATTTGCAACATCCTTCACATTGAAGCCAGTGTCTGCTGATGGTACCCAACGGCAGAGGTTGGGTGGCAGCTATCCCGGGGATCGGGTGTCGGTAACGACACAAGCCCCAAACCATTTTAATGATATAGCTTAATCTGCTCTTGTGTATTGGCATGGTGTATTTATACACTGATATAGACTGCTGTCTTCCATGTTTACTGGGTATAGGTATGTGGCTTTGCAGAAAATAAATGTGAAAAAGTTGTTACTATTTTACTTTTATTTTATACTTGAAGACAAGAGGTGCACTTTCTCTGCAATAGTTACATTTCAGCTGTTTGAAGCCAGCTAAGAGCCAGCTGTGTGCCCACAGCCTCTCAAGGGTGTGATTATTTAATGATAAAAGCAATTTTCTGCAGTGGCTGCTGATTACTATTGCAAAAATTATTTTAGTATAAACTGAAGTGGTGATTTTTTGAGCTGGAAGAAGGCAAGGTTGGTTACTCAGAATATTGAGCAACCCTTTCAGCAGAACTGTGGTAAGTCCTGTGAAATAACACCTGTCAAAAAGCTTGGCTGAAGTCTAGAGTCTAGTTTATCTTATAGTGCCTAGCTGAAAAAAACAACCAACCTTTTTTACCATGACATTAAGATAACTTTTAGTTGCATATTCCTTAAAGACAACAGTCATTCCAGGTCAAATGGGCTTTATAAGCACTATATTTGACATCCCCTGAGGCCAAGATTTTGTACTGGGCAAGGCTTAGTCCTTTGAACCAGAGTCATAGAACCATTTAGGTTGGAAAAAACCTTTAAGATCATGGAGACCAACTGGACATGAACCTAAAGGCTGAGTGAAATGTAGGATTCTGAGTAGAATATTTGCAAAAGAGATGAAAATTTGAGTCAGAGGAAAAAAACATTATGGTGATTCTCATGAGATATAAACTACCTGCATATTAAGGAAAGTATTTACATAAATCATTAAATTATGCTTCTCCTTATGTTCTTTCCTAAGTGGATGCTTTCCCACAGTTGAAAGGTCTATCAACAAAGGTCTTTAAAAATCAATTTTATACCTTGTAGATCCTAAGACACTTTTTTTTTTTTTTTCTTTTTTTCCTATATACGTGTGTTAAATTTAAAAAGAGAAATTCTGGTTTAAAATCACATTATATTTTCAAATAAAATATTTCTGGTCTAATTTAGGTAAAACATTTGATTTTGAAACATCCAAATTTTTGAATATTAAAAAATAAGTTTTTATTTATACCTCTCTAAAAGTTCAGTATTAGGATAAATTTATGAATAATTAGAAAAAAGTACTCTTAATTTGTATACTCATTAGCAGAATCCACAGCAGACCAGAGATTTCAACTGAGGAAGACAAGATAAGCCTAGAAAACCACCGCTAGTCATAAACATGGATTTGCTCTGGAGCTTTCCAATCACTCTTAATTTGGGAGATCTTGCCAGAGAGTAGAGGATGATAGCAGTGTAAATCTTTAAGGATGAAGTAGTATCATCATTTGCTGTCTTATAGTTGATTAAAAATTGCAGAATTAAGATTTCTACGTTTTTAGTTTTACTGCACAGAGAGAAGGAGCCCTCTAAAAAGTACAACCAAAAGATAAAACATGGGGGTATAAAGACTGTATCTGAGAGTTATTATTACCATTGGTTATTATGTAAATGATTTCTCTTGCTCACAAACACACACACATTTTTTCATCCCAATTTAAAACATAATTGCAGCTCTTGACAGATTGCTACCGATTTTTTTTTTTTCATAGAATGAATTAAAATATTTAAAGTAGGAAAAGATAGAAAGGAACATTATGTCCCATTAAACTAATGAAATGTACTAAAACTAACCCCTCCAACCCAAAACCACCCACTACTTCCATCCACTGCATCAACATGGGTTATGAATGAATAAATCAACTTGGCATTTTCCAAAATGAGGTCATGATAAGTGCATGAAAAAATAAAATCAAAGCCCTTTATAGCTGTCAGGATCCTGGCTTTGTAGCAATGAGTTTAAATCAGGGCAGCAAGATCACAAAAATGCTTCCAAATCCTTACAAGAGCAAATTATAGTTTTCTGTTTCCTGACTGTCTTTCATAGCTGCTGTGCAAGTTTGTTAAAAATACTTCCCTATTTTCTGCAGGATGGTACAGAGGCCAATAGTATGAGTTGACTGAAAAAAGAGACATATCACTTCAGAGGAGGGTAGTTCTAAGGGAAGGTGTAGTGGAAGATGAACTGTATGTTGCTTCAGAAGCAGGAAATCCCTCTGTGATTGATGGTCAAAATCTGTGGCAGCTGACCATTTGCTAACTTGTAGTCCTCTATCATCTGGGGAGAGAGCAGCAGCAGGATCTATCCCTTCCTCGGGGCACCCATGCTTAGGACCTCTGTGAGACTCTCTTCACCTCCACCCCTTCTCTCTTGTGAGATCACTTCTGCAGTTATATATAACTAACTCTGGGACAGCAGGATGCTGGCAAGGTCCTTACTATTAAGAAAGATACAGGGAGTGAGAATATAACTCACTGTCTTCAGGAAGGCTATTTTTATGTACTGTAGCGGTTTAATTACTGTGACAGTCAATACAATGGAGCTCCTTACTGATGGCAACTGTGTAAGTGTGGAGTAGCACATTTTCCTTTATAAATGAACACGAAATCATTATTTCTCTTCAGTTGGGGATGAATGAACACAGACAACCTCAAGCTCCATGCTTCTGGGGAGGTGAGCTCCAATCCAGGTCTGAGCTTTTGGTCTGATGAACATAATAAACCAACATGTTTAAAAAAATTAATGATTGATTTGGTTTTTGGATTAGTTGGAAAAGACTCCCCTACACACATCAAGTTATGCCTTACATTTATAGTGTTCACATTATACACCACTCTCTAACATTTAATCACACAGACCCTGGGCCTCTAGTCTTTGAAATCTTGCTTGTTAATACATTTTGAAGAGAGTGCCTTCCTGTAGTAATTCCCCTCCTAAGCTCTATTATTTAATGCTTTAAACAGTTCCCAGGTTTATGAAAGATCTCCCAAGAAATTGTCTCTGTTTCTTTTTGCTACCACACACCATTGGAAAGACGTATTTACCACACTAATCTTTGCATTATATAGTGTATTGATGAGGTCAGCAGTTTCTTAAGGTCTCATGTGTCCTGGAGTCAGTTCTCTGTACTCAGTACAGTACAATACTCTGGCAACTTTAAACTATTGGAAAATGCACTTCAGATGTGGTTACTAATTTTGCATAATGAAAAGACATGATCTCATAACAACTGAAAGGTTCTTGCGAAGAATAATTTCAGTTGTCTGCATACATTGAAGCATTAAGAAAAATGTACTTCAATCATTTAATGCACATACAGATTTTCAAGACTGGCTTCTAAATTGTGACTACTCACGACATTATATCCTCTCAACTTGTAGTCTGAGTAATCCAAGTACAATTCTATTTCAAGTAACAATAAAAGAAAGATGAACTGTTAACAGAGGTAAAGAGAACAGAGAAAACACTGTCCTCACAGTGGTGCAGTTTTGAGTGTGGCAAGAAGAGAAGAGCTGGCTTACTTTTTTACTGTGTTAAAATTTAACCTTACATTTAAAATTTGCCAAGAGAATTTTAATTGTAGCACAGATTGATTCTTTCTCACTAACAGTTTGAGAAACTGTCATCTAAGATGATGAGATAGGGGCTCAGTTGCCTTAACACAGATACCTATTGTAGATCTTCAAGGGGTATTTCTGCTTGCCTCTATCAGAAAGATCAAGTTATCCCTAGATCCAGGGTTATATTTGCCAACACCCATGGCTCAGGCCTGTGTTTTTGTGCTGAGGGAACTGAAACCCATTTCAGCTTTGAAAATTCTAACTTGAAATTACTTCTATGCATTTACAAAAGCTATCTTTTTTTTTTTTCTTTTTCCTGAATGGGCATTCAGCTTATTGCTTCATACCTGGAAACTGCTACTTGCACCTTATAACTGATCTCCTAAGTCATATAATTCTTTTCTCCCTCCTTAAAAATTTGAGGTTAAACTTTATTAAATTTAATGTAAACAAGAAGTGACGTGGTATGTTGGTTACAGTAAGAATTATCCATCCAGGACTCAAAACCTACACAATGTGTCACTGATGGTTTGTTATATAATCCCTGGTTCGTCACCTGTGTGAATGAATAGTCTCTAATAACCTAACATACAAATATATAATTTTTAAAGAGCATAGACAATAAATATGAATTAGATTAATATTCAGGTTTCATTGTGTTAGCTGTTTGGGAAACATGATACCACAGCATACAAATACCCGTCACACTGCTGACTGCAAAATCCATAAAGAAGAATAAATTAAAAGTTGGCAGCTGACACCATTTTTATCTAACTTAAGCAAAGTTCTGCCATTTTGCAAGTTTTTACATTAATGAAATTAGAGTGCCTTATCTTTATGGGAAATGAATTTGGGAAGAAATGTGAACACAGTAAACTGAAATTTGCATTTGAGAAATTTGTGCTCAGACAGTATGCCAATGGGTAGCAGTATAAAATCTTAAGACAAATTTGAACAAATGTTCAAATATTCCCCAGCACACACTTACAATATTTGCAGCAAGGCATCCGTTCCCTAGCAAATGCTGTGCGTTGGAAATCAAGCAACAAAGACTATGGTAGAGAGACCCACTAATCACACTTGAGTCTCATATTAGAGGTTTTTTATTAGCCCTTTAAGACCACAGTAACAGCTCCACCCTATGTAAACAATAAAAGAATGTGAAGTGTCTATTGATTTTTTTTTAACTGATAGCACTGTTTTATACTATATGGAAGACAGTCTGACCTTCTCAGAGGCCATTTCCAGATGCAGTGATCAAATTGTAGAGCCCCTGAAGGGCTGTAATTTTGGTAGACAATAACATTTTCATTTATTTCTTGCAAGCTGTACACCATGCACATACCCCATATTTTATTAAATTACTACAGAAACAAGAAAATAGTTATTGATGAGGTTAAGGGAGTAATTCTGGTATTTTTACTTAATGGTTTTGGGCAGTAGCTTGCCAGGCTATTGCATGCAGATTGAGCTGCAGAGAAACACAGTCTCTGTACTTACTGTGTTACTATTACATGGATTATGAAATTATTCATTTTTGGAAGAAGTTATATTTGCACGTGTCTAGACCTACTAAGAATTCTGTACTGTATTGCACAGCTTTTGTGTCTTTGAAGAGCTTGGTTGTATGACCAAGTATAAGAACATTTGAAATCTTAATTAATATGGCTATTTTATGAGAGGAGAGCAAAATAGACATGGAGATTGTCAAGCTATGAGATGAATTTATACGACAATGAACAGGCTGTAGAAGGAATTCAACTTGGAATCTCTGCTCGTTTGAGGTTTCAATTGCTTCAAGAAATAACTCAGTTCAGGCATATTCAGTGAGTAAATATTACACTATCTTAACCGGAGTGATTTAATGCTGATAAATATTTTAATTGCTAGGAAGAAGCTGTTTGCGCTGTGTTAGGTGGTGCTGTGTCCTTTCCAAAGCATGCTTACTCCTATATATTCTCTTTTGGGAGCAAAATCAAGACCTTAACAATTAGGCTTGAGGACTGAGTCTATAAAGAATGAAAACGAATGGAAGACTTGGGAAAACTTGAACAAGAAAGATGGCTGGGGAGTTAGATCCACAATTTAGCTGCTCTTTGCTTGCTTACTTCTTTAATTTGTTCTGTGCCTGCTTAAATACTTTTTACTTTAAATTTTCCAGACTTAATCTGAGAAGAAAAGTCTATGGCACAGTGTCAATGGGAGGGTTTCTGGGAAGGTTAAGTTAATTTACATGGAAAAATGGTTCCTCTCATAATGCAAATGGAAAGAAGGTATTAAAAAAAAATTGCTTCTGTTATATACTAGTTATATACTAATAAACAAGCTTTAGTGGAAAATTTATATACTTGTTTAAAAATGACCTCTGTTTTTTGCCTTGGAGTGCTGCATGGTAATTAGAATAAAAGTTCCTTTTATTCCTTATTAGAATAAAAGTGTTCCTGCAGTGGGGCCAAACTTGCTACCAAGGCTGCACTGTGCAAGCCCCATGGTTTCCACAGTGTGCAACCCCTAAGCATCAACTTGTATTTTCCAATTAAAAGTGACTAGTGTTCCTCTATGTGTGGCAAGAATATAATGTCATTTATCTCTGCTGGAACATATGAACAGAACTCACCACAAAAGCTATATCTTTTTTTTAAACATTGTAGGCCTTTGCTTTGACTGAATATATATCATGCTATTTTTTAATAAAAAAAAAAAAAATGAACTTTTTAGGATGAGATATAGTATAGCACAAGGTTTACCCTTTATAAAACTGTTGGCAGCTGACTTACAAAGGAGAGATACGAGGAGGTAACTGAAAAAATAAGGCTCACTCAACTCCACACAGCTTATCATGCACAACTTGCAGCATATGAGAAGGTCAAATTCAAGGCTGGACCAGAGCTGCACTGGTTCCAAGACTGGGTGAGTAAGTCTCAGCTAAAGTCTGTCACACCATATCTGAGCCAATTATCTGAGTATGGAAGCAGTATTAACTCTCTCAAAGGACATTATCTGAGCTTCTGGAAGCAGAACAAATAGCCTTTATGGTATTTTACATTCTGTAAGGTTATTTAAACAATGGAGTTGTACAGAATCAACCTCTGACTTACTTCTGCCATTCCTTCCCTTGATGATTTTGATGACGATCCCTAGATGGTCTCTGGTTCTGATTTCCATGATGGAAACAGCAATGTGTGACTGACACTGTATGCAAGAGTCATCCATGTAGAGAGTACAGTGTTATGCAATCATTGTAATCATAAAACTCATTCCTGACCATCAGGTCTTAAACATGAAATAGCTATGTCATTTTAACAAAATGCTTTTTACAAGGCTCAGTAGGTCATAGAGAGTAAATGCAAGCACAGAAGGAAGAAAACAGATTGAGAACTTCTTTCAGATTACACAGGACATAGAGCTGGAGACGTCCTTCAAAATCAGAGACTCATAACCATTAAACATGTGAAACAGCTATTGCATGTTGTATCTGCATTATGTACTGCTTTGCCACAAATGTTATTCTTCACAGAAGGTGTCATGTCTTGTTTATTATCTCTTCTAAAGGAAAACATCAGAGGTTTGTTAAACTACCTTTTCCAGGATGTTACATCTAGTTTTTCCCTTTGCTGTGTCTATTGGATTTCTTTTATACATTCCTGAGGATGTTCTTTTTCCCTCCTCATTATTTGCTCCTACTGGAGAATGTTAGTGCTTATCTTCCTAGACCTCTTCTCTATCACCACAAAATTCTGCACAGCTTGAAACAGCAGTCCAATTTCAGATGTGGTATGTGCACTTTTCCTGGCTTCAACTTCAAATGTTCCTGGGCACTCTGCCTCTGTTTCCTCATCAATAAAATACAGATAAAAATAATAGTCTTGGGCCTTACTTTTGAAAGAAAAAGACTTCAATATGTATTGGGGAAGAATTTTATATATATATGCTTAATGTTCATTACTACATCCGACACTTAGTAACCTCTCCCCCCCGATATTCCAGACTTAGATCTTATCTGTGACCTTTTGCCTCACCTCTTTTCTAGTTCCTGCATGCAACTGACCTATTATCTATGCTCCTTATGGACTGAGCTGCTGCACTTTTCCCATGACAAATATTACCTTGGAAATATGCTTAGCTGAATCAAAATCTTTGTTTCTTTATTTCTAGTGTTTGCAGTATTTCTTGGATTAGAATCCTCAGCAGAACCAATTAATGCAGCCTATAGTAATTTATTTATATGTGTAAGTTATCAGAAAAATGTTAAATAAATGCTAATCATTATGCATTACAATAGGATTATTCTAATTTCATGAAATTAAACATATGCAGGTTGTTGGCCTGACTGGGGTCATTGGTTTAGACTAACATTTTCATTGAGGAGGCAGCACAGTTCTCTTGAGCTGGAAACTATGTTGTCCCTGGATGTTTTTGGTTTGGTGTTTTGTTTTTATTTTTTCCTGTTGAGATAGCAGCTCTTGACCCTCTGAACAACAAAGGCTGGAGCCTCCTTGACTGAGTAGGAGGCTCCTTCTTGCCTTATTTTCACATGAAGAATAGTGTCTGTAAACATGATGTTGTGGTTTGAGGCTTGGAATGGGGTCGTGACCTTCCAGCAACTGGGAGGAACCCCAGCTGGGTGTGAAACCATTGTATTCCCTCCCCTTCCCACACACATTCTGATAAGAGGCAGGGAGTGGTTTCTTAATTCACTCCTGCCTTGGAGCTTGGAGAGGAAAGTTCTCCTTTCACTCCGTGGGACCCTGGAACCATTTCTGAGGGTTTTGTATATTTTACTTTTTGTATTATTCCCCTAATCTTTGTATATATTATTTTCCTTACCTCCCTTTTTCGTTTTCTGTTCCTTGTTGAACAATATACTTCATATTTTTTTCAAAAGTATCTCTCTCTCTCTCTCGAGGAGGGGCGGAGAGGCGAGTACATAGTTCTGTTCCGTGTGGGTCCTGCCCTGAACCCCTTTTTACACGGAACCAGGACACATGACAAGATTAATAACTTAGTATTGGTAATAAAAGAGCTAAGAAGTAACTAGGGTGGAGAAAAGGACTAGCAGGTGGAAATTAGAGAGGATCTGTAACAGATTGGCTAAAATAAGACATGGCTAAGCAAGATGCCTTTTCTAGCCTGGGTGATCATTATATGCCTCTGTGCTAACTATCTAATTGTCCAAGAAGAGGGAGCCAACTCTGGTGTTGGTGGAAGCCTGCTGCTGCGCATACTCCTTCAGGACAGCATGTTGTCTGTTGATATCTTGTTTCACTTGTGGTTTGTACATGAACCCTCAAAGGTCTGATGTTTGGAGATCCAGCTGAAAATTAATGTTTCAGCCAAAAACTTAAACAAGATGGCACTTGGCCAATACTGCTGTTTGGAGCAGTTCAGTGTGTAAACAGCTAGCAAGTTTCTTCTGCTGAGTGTCTTCTTCTGATTCAGTAAACTATAATCCTCTTTCTGATGTATGGACAAATTATTCACCAAAGTCAAGGCAGGAGGCTGTTCTATATGTGCAGTTCTATAGAGCTCCAAGAATCCCTAAAATACCTGGCTAAAGCTAGAGTCTGATACACACCAAAAGCTGTGGGAAATTAAAATGTATTTCCTAGTCCCAGTGACATGAACTAAATCAGCACTTGAAGTCAAATACCTTCGCTGGATATAGCCTGATACCTACTGATGCCAGTAATTGCAGTTACTCTGCTAAAATAATCAAAAATTATCATTGTCAACATCAGTATGCTCTGAGAAACTTTTGCGAATCACGGGTTTGATACCACGGTAGCATGTGCTACTGTTACAAGATGTGCACAGTTTCCCGGGGAGCTTCAGGCGGGTATCAGACACCTGGCAAGTCTTCCCTGTGCAACATCTGAAGGAAGCAATTTCCTTGCTTTCCTTCTATAATGGACTTCATGGGTTTCGGTCACATTCTACATTATTTAGTTGTCCGTCAGTTTGGATACCAGAGTTTTGCTCTAAAACACAGTTCTTTGCTAGAGTTTTCTCTTTAATTGTACACAATTTGTTTTAGCATGTAAAAGCAGAACGTTGAGCTGTTTTGAGCTGGCAATGTTGCTTAAACACCGGAAGAGTGTTTAACCTTGTTAAAATGATCTTTTGAGACATGATGTTCTTTTCAGTTTAACAGTTCAGGCTTTGGACGGTATGTCTACATGAAAAAAAAAAATCGATGAAATACCAGGGAAATGGATGACATTTTTGGAGACCATTAGTGTGTTCTAGATCTATAATTTAAGTTTTAAGGAACAAAGGCTAAAAAAGGTAACACTTATGTTTATCCAGCTGTGTGTCTCCTGCTGCAATGCAGCAGGAGGAAAAGAAAAGTCCATGCACAGTGCATGAGATGTGCACAGCTGTGTGTACTGAGCTGTGAACAAATCTTCAAGACAGGACACAGAACTGAATTTTTCTTTATCTTTTCCACTGTGCTTGGGAAGTGTGCCTTCAAGGCACTGTGCACAGTAGAACTGAAAGAGAGATGAATATACATGTTATCCTCAGCCAGATATTCCTGTGTGACTCTGTTTATGTCTACTTGAGCTTCTCAACTGTCTGCATGCTTCAAAGGTGATGCTGCTGCCTCATCTACAGTGTACTCTGCTGGTTACTTTCTCTTAAGGACATCCCTTTCTCATGCTATTAATGGGATTCCTAAATAATTTAAATTACTACTACATAGCTGTTTAATAGTAAATAATATACTGTTAAGTGATTCTTAAAGTTTTTAATGGCATATGTAGGGGGAAGGGCAAAAGCCTTTATAAACACTGCCAGTATGAGGGTACACTTAGTTGATGTACCACAGAGCTGTATCACTCACAGAGCTGCCACCATGCTCTGTCAGTAAGGCCAGAATAAATACCTGTTGCCTTATGCTTTGATCTATTGCTTATAAGCATGATTGTCTGTAATTATTATTATTATTATTACTTAATCATTAATCACAGAGATTATAGGCTGTCTAGACCTTTTTTTTTTTTTTTTCCAAAACAGAGTGCATGGTGGGGAATTTATTCTGGAAGGAGGTTCTTAAATATTGATAGAAGTAGCAACTAGTACCTGTTTTACTGACTTTGCCTTTCATTGTTCAAGCTAAGAATGCTGCATTGTGTTGTTGGTGTGATTTAAAAGAAGAGGAGGGTTTTTTTGCATGTCTGCTTTTTTAATGTTTGACATGAAATTACAATAGAAGTTCGTATGGAAATAACTCCACTAAAATACATACTATTATTCACTATGTATTTGTCCTCCCTTATGTTAAAAGCTATGAATATATAAAGCACTCAAGATGAATCCTAATTATCGCACACTTTCACATGTGCAAATCTGTACAGTTCAAGACCTACTATGAGCAGCTGATACATGGTGAAATTACCTCTCCAGTGTAAGAGTGTGTGTGCTTATCTGCCTGCATAATTTCTGTAAAATTTCACACTGAGTCTCACATTTCCACAGAGATGTTTTTTAACATGATAATGAAACAGAAGATTAAATGTTTGATGCATACATTGAAAAGGTTAATGGTTTTAAGTCTCCAAGTTAAGAACTAAAGTTGAGTAAAGTTGAGAAAAATTTACCTAGCATTGGGAATTATAGATATTTACACGTACTTTGGTGACATTCATAACAACGTTTTGAAATGTTACCACTCTGTGTCGAAGAAAGAAGCTATTTTGGCCCTTGTCTCTATTCACTCTCTTTGCCTTGTTTGTGGTTCAGGGAATGGAGAACCAACAATCTGCGTACTATCTGTATCTCACATTATTTCTTTACGTAGTCTATATCCAGCCACTATTTTTCTGCAGTTTTATTGGATAACATTGCTATGCATTAATTTTGACAGCTGCACTTGAAAGATCTGTTCAAATATCATCAGTGAAAAGACCCCATACCCACTGTACAGCTCGTTGTTATTGAGTGTTTATCTTGTCTCAGAGCTTGCTAGCCAAAGAAACTGCATACGCTATAGCAGACAATGAATAAACGTGTGTTTTAGTATAAAATCCATGCTTAAGACAGTGTAATCATTAATCAACTTGAAAAGTCTTACCCAGAATAAGGGCTTAGAGTGAAAGATGTAGTATTACTTATGAGTCAAAACACATCAAAATAATGGTACAATAAAGTGGCTTCAGCCTTCAAAAGTGCTTATACATACAGTTAAGACCATTTACAGCAGAGAATTATCTTGTCTCTTCCGGAAAATTTTGTAGGCAGGGCTGGAAGCAGGGCTGGCAGCAGGGGCTCTACCAGTAAATGTTTATACTAGCTGGCCTGAGTGCTCTTATACCACTTCTGGTTTGTCTCTGGTAAAAGTCTGCATCTTTTGGATAACAGCTTTATCTCAGTGTCTAGGCAGAGGGGTGGATATGCTCTGTGCGGTGGCTTGCTTGTAATCTTCTTCCAGTTATACTGCTGTATAACCACATTATACCATGCTGACATCAAACACTTTTGATGGAATCCAATTTGAAAAAATAGTGGGCAGAATTCTGGACATAAAAATGAAATTGTTATACATAAAATGAATATGAAATGCATAAAAGTGCTTTTCTCTCACTAACGATGTCTGAGAATATGGTTTAGGAAACCCCTGTGTGACAGCCATAGAAAAAGTGTGTTTGCAGTGAATTTTGTATTAATTTTCATAGAAAACATGATGAGATGGAAATGGAAAGCTGCATTTGCCAGCCGGCTTCCAGAGGTATTTAGTGGTCCTTTAGGAAATGTGAGGCACTTTCAAGGAGCTTACAGCATGGCTCTTGGTACTCATATTAATGATGAGGTGGTTAAATGCACACAAGCATTCAATGGTGTGATTGTTTCAACCAGCTCTGTTTCTGTATTTGAAGAATTCATGGCACCAGGGACATCCCATCTTCCTCAAGCCAAGTGAAACTATTTCCTGGGTTCTCAGGGCTAGGAGGCTTAAACTAGCAAAGAGTGATAACACTTTGCCCTCCTGAGTTCCTTAAGGTTTCACGGTTGTAGAGGCAAAGTGACTTACAGCTCCTCTACAGACTTTAAGCATTTATATGCATATAATATTTGAAGCACTGAAGTGCTAAATTGGCTAAGCCAGTTTACCTCTACAAGCATAATAGTTTTAGCAGTTGAACACAGTCAGAGGTTCCTGTTGAGGACAAAGTGCCTGCAAAGACACAGTGGATTCACCAGGAGATACAAAGATCTGCTGATTTGAAGACTACAGTACTTTTAATTATTTTTAGAGCTCACTTCTATAGATATCTGCTATCTATATGTGAATGTGGTTACATATCTACATAACTTTCCTTTGTGAGTTGGGGTCACGGCTAAAACCCCCACCTCAGTCTCTATATGAAACGTATGGTAATGTTGAACTTGTGACTTGAAAAAGATATATTTTATTTTAAACAGCTGGAGCTATGGAATAAATTCTTTGTCTCAGTCATCAATATTTATGCACTCAGGAATTTACATATGGCAGCTTGGTAGCCAGCAGTGCAGAAGGAGGAAGATGGGCTTTCTAAGTAGCAGAATGAATATACACCAGAGATCTGAAAGCCAATTGTATTATTTCTAAGCCTAACACTATCACATTCATGAACAAGAAGAATAAATATTCTGCGGATGATACCCAGCTAACAACTCTTTCCTTCCATGTGCATGGAGAAGAGGAGAATCCAGACCACTCTTTGTGATAGCATTAGCAATGCAGCATCAAGAGAAGCCCAAACAAAATTTTTTTTTTTTTAAATTTCTTTGTTTTTTGGTTAGGTAATGAGCAAAGCAGACTTTCAGTGCACACAGAGTGAAGATCTGTAGAGTAATGAAACACTTGATTTATACAAGTATATTTCTTACAATGCTCATAACTTTGCTCAAATCCCTCCATCTGAAAAGTCATCAAGAGATTCAGGAAGAAATAAAAAATCAGGAAAAGTAACATATTTGTTTCCAGGCAAGCAGTGGTTTGTCAGGAGCTACTTCTTAAGGTGTTGTCTCCTGACTTATGAAACAAGGTGAAGCTTGTACAACTTTCAGACATAAAATGGTGCATTATATGGTTGACTTTATTCTCTGTCATTGTCCTGGGTTCAACTAGGATAGGATTAATTTTCACAAGAAGCTGTGAGGGCTACAACCAGGATAGCTGAATGGAGCCATCCAAGGGGATATTTGATATCGTACTGATATCATGCTCACTATGATATCAGGAGGGAGCTGGCTGGAGAAAGGGCATGCAGCTTGGGCAGATGGCTGTGCTGGGTGGCAGGTGCTGGGTGGTGAGCAGTTGTTTTGTACATCACTCATTTTATATATTATTTCATTAGCATTATCTTTATTACTGTTGTTTCTTCTCTCCTTGTGTTAGTCTACTATACTGTTCTTATTTCATCCCATAGGGTTTTACCTTCTTCTCCTGATTCCCATCCCACTGGAGAGGTAGGAAGAAGACAGAGAGTGGCCATGTGATGCTTAGTTGCTGACTGGGCCCACAAGATGACAGTCATTATTCTGTCTTTCATTTTTCACATTCAGAATCACATATGAACTAATTTTGAGATCCGAGATCTATACTATGAAATTCCCTTTAGCCTCGCAAATATATGGTTTTGGATATCTGTAATATTAAAGAAAGAAGATGTTTCTTGATCTCTTGTATTCTTCTCCCCCATCAGTGATGGCATTTCTATGAAATTGGTGTGTCATCTAACACTGGGAATAGCTTAGTGGGATGGGTCTACCTATCTGCTGGCAACGCAGCAGTCTGACCTGATACAGAGAAAGATCATCACTCCTGCACATTTAAATGTAAAGGTTTATATGTGCCATTCCTCCTTCCAAAAACTGCAGGCGATGTATCTGAACTTGGAACTAACCCATCTTGTGATGCTAGTGAGAGCTTTTCCTTCCGTGATAGATTGTTTGGGGCATGGTGATTTTTGCTTTATTCTCTTCAGCACCTGATGTGCAGTTAGAAGTCACAGTTTCACAGGCAGCATTCAACAGCTACTTCTTTATGGGCTCTATTTATCTGGTAAGTTGGAATTGCAGTGAGTATAACCATGAGATATGTCCCTTGTCCTCTTGACCATTACGTCTTAGAAAAACCTCTTTGTGTTTGTGTTGAACATTTTGTTCCTTTGTTCAGCAAAGAACCACAACATTACCTCAAGTTGTCAACCTTCCAGAAAAAAAATAATGACAGCTGAAATACAATAGTCACAGCAGCAGTGTTACAGTCAAGTTAATTGGTTTGGCGAGTGGAAAGGGTGAAGATATGGGCAGCCTTCACTGAGGCTTTAAATTATTAGAGGAAGATTTCTGCTTAGGAGAAGAATTATTGTTAATAGTGTTTCTGAAGTGTTGAGTTACTCGTCTAGTGATAACGTATTCCAGGAATAGCTACTTTCCTATCTCCTGAAAAAGCAAAAGAAAAGCATGGTGCCAGAGTGCAACCAATGAATCATAAAGTAGGCATAATTATTTTGTATGGAATAATTCAACTTGTCTGTGCAACATGAATATATTGAAATATCGAAGATATTCAGAATACAGGTATAGTTCTGTGTTTTGCAATACTTAACTAATATTTCTAAAAAAATAACCCCAAAGACTATTTCCACTGTACTTCAGGATTTAACATGGGAATAACGTACTTCTAAAAGTGTCATATTTCAACATTCCATTTCCTGTTAAAGCATTCACATCCTTAAGGCATTTTAGGGACTAGTAGAAGGTCTGTGATGGTGCTACCGAGTTATATTTCCAGGTGTGCACCTACTTTATTTTGAGGTCTTATGCAATTCATACTATGATCCACCTCACTCATTCTTGATAACTTGATCACAGAGTTTTAGACACACGGTAGTTAGTATTCTGAACAATAGTTTTGCACCACCTCTCCTTGAACACAGGTGCAATTCTTAGCTTGTCAAAATACCAGTAAAAAGAACAAAGCAGAATAAAGGAAAGATTAATAAAGCTCAGCTTCTACAACATAACATGTAATTAACATATCTTTTTTCCTGAGGAAAATGGTGCAGAATAAGCAAATGACCCTCCAATTAAGAAATACAATTGCTGTTTTAATTGTGCTAATTTGTTTCTATCTAATACTGAGATGAGACATGTCTGATGTCTGTGTCATGGGTTTCTGGTTAATAAATGAAGAATCCTTGTCAATTTATTAGCAAAGTAATGTTTACTGTTGGAAAAAGGGAGAGAAAAATGCCAGCACATCAGAAAATAAGATTAATGAGAATTATAAATCTGTATAGCTCTATTTTTACTGTATGATTGCTTTGCCCCTGCTTAAATATTTAATATACTAGTGAAGATGATACTTTTTTTTTTATTTTATTTTAATTGCTTATTTAGTTAGGTGAAATGCTCAAATTTATAGTGTTTGATTCCTGTCAAACATGGGCAGTTCTCAAATGTCAAGGAAAATAATTCCTCCTGAACTAGCAATCTGAATTTATTACTCCTGAGTGTGACTGAAAAATAAGGCATAAACTTAACACATTTAACAATTTTAGTCTATATTCTGTATCACTACATTTTTTTAAGCTATAAATAAATGCTGAATCAATTTGTTCTTTGTATTGGAATGTGATATTTTTTAGTAGAAAATTCTAAATATACCCAAAAGGAAAGTTGTAACTCCTAAGTGTATAGCCAAAAGAAAGTCAAATCTGGAGGTGTTTTAACAAAGATCAGGATACATTTCTCCTACTTAAAACATCAGACACCAGTTTGTCAGAGATTTAAACTTTGCTGAAAAAGGAAACATCTCTGTAAAAGGATTTTGCAATTGAGAAGAAAGTTTTGTATGATGCAAATGCTTCTTAAATTAACTGTACCAAAGAGTATAATAGTAGGATTTGAAGCTTATGACATCAGACCTTTAAACTACTCACAAAATTATCTTTCCTATTTTTCCTTCCTAAATTTCTTGGTAATAGCTATATGAAACAAATTAATTATAAGGAGTCTACTCTTCATTTTCTAATCTGGAAATTCTTCAAATATTAACGAGAACAATGATGACTTGGAGGTGATTTTAAAGGAGAAAGGATACTTAATTTTAAAGGTAGTTGACTGTGATGCCCCCTCAGCCTTTAGTGTTTCACTTATATCAATCCCATGGATGCATTGTCTCCTTGTACCAAGGTTCAGCCAGCAGCAAGGCTGAACACATTCCCAGTATGTACACACACACACAGGGTACCTCAGAGACCAGCAGAGACAGCAAGCACAGTGCCTTTATTAGCCTCCAGACCTGTATGGACATGACCAACATAGACAGTCACATGCTCTTTCTCCCCTCAAGTTCACCTATTTCAAGACTCAAGTCCACCTATCAAGGCTCAAGTCCACCTATTATCCCTGCCTATATCCCAGACCTCTCACTTTATGACCAGCTCTGACTTTGGGTCTTTATAAAGGTTGGTCTCTTCTTGTTGTGTCTAGTCCAGCTTAGAACTTTGCTAGCAAACATACCCAAATGCACACTCACAGAGAAACGAGAGCACACAGAAAACAGGAAGACAATTTAATAGGTAGATAGTACAGATGGCAGAGATCAGCTGCATGGCTTGAACAGACAAGAGTACTTGTCAACATCTTGGTTATGTGTGACTGGCTGTGTTTGCTCCCTCTTCAGGCCATCCTCCTGCGCTTGTTCTTCTCTGAAATAGCTTGATCCCTTGTTTTTCTGCTGGTCTGTTTCTGAAAACATACCCTAACAAATTCTGCAGATTCTCATATCCCCTTAAAACATCCCATAAGAAATTTTACAGACTCCCAAGTAACTCATGAGTTTGCTTTCATGGTAATCTTGCTTCCTTCCTCCTTATCAGCTACAAATTTGTGCTGAATGTCCCCCTCAGCTGACCTTGGTGATGCCTCCCAAAGCCATCGGCTGATGGATTGAGAGGCACCATCCTTGAGACTGTCTCTGTTGTCTATTGACCATTGCAGTTTGCACGTCTGTGTTTAAATTTCCCATTTTCTTTGTCTCATATATTGAACAGCTGTTCATCGGACAGATATCCTTACAAATCAGATAACCTTATACTCCTTGCACACAAACGCCAACAGAGCTTCAAAATAAAACAAGAACCCAACCTCTGTTATTTCTATAATGTGACATACAGAGCTGAGACTTTAGCATCACTGATGAGATGGAGTTTCCAAAAGTGCTGCCAAAGTAATCTTCCACCCTGCCCCTTCAGGTGTTTAATGAGATACTGAAATACTGCTGTAATCCAAGCAACTAACAGCTCATGCCCTTCTATGCCAATTTTTTTTTTTTTGATGGTGAATTCCTAACAAGGTGACAAAATTTAACCTTCACCAGCAGAAAGAAATCTAATGTGAATTAAAATTTGTTAATGTCCCTTTGACAGTTTTGGAATCGCTCTTTAGATGATTTTACCTCTAAACGAGGTGTAAAACTGTCTTCATTTAGATAAAGCTTAGTTACAATTATTTCTATTTGCCAGGGTGGATTCACCAATATCTCTTGCTCTTGTATAGAACATGTTACTAATATATGATGGAGTGGAACAGGACTTGCTTTTCCTAGCTTATTTAGTCTGCAGTCTCAAACACAGTAGAGAAACACGGTTCCTATTAGAAAATCTGTACAGAAGAGCATAGGGAAGAATCTACAGATAAAATGACATGTTTTTTTCCTTCTAGTAATATACTCCTAATTAAGAACAGTTACTACTTGACATGATCTGTATTATAACATTTCCCAAGGTTTTCCACATTGACAAAATGGCACTGAAAGAGTTAAGGTTTGTTTCTCAACAAATTGAAAACCTCAATCCTTTTACTTACTAGGGAGATAAAACTTTATTATCAGTGCATTTTCCAGACAATCCTATTTTCCATCTTCATTTAGAGAGGATGAAAAGTGTTATGACTTTAAAAATAATTTAAATAATAAAAAAAAGCAGCAGAGATTTCAATAACATTGGTTCTAGTAGAGACAACAATGAGATATTGTGTTTTATCACGTTCGGAAACCGCTTGCATATTCTCATTTCCAGATATCCATCAAGGACTAGTGTGCAAAGAAGAAACATAAATGAGTCAGAGTTATATAAATGTTGAATAAACAAAATTAATGTGGACTTTGGGCCAGAGACGTTGAAATAAAAGCTAGAAAGACATTACATTACACCTGGAGGTAACAGTTAATGCAAAGAGTTCATTAAAGTACAAAGGCTGAACTCAGTAGAATATGGGTTATACAGAGATGCTACAAAACATTTTGTTGAGTCCCCTTGTCCCTAGTCCCCTGCCCTTGAATGGGAATGCCTCTACTTTCTTGAAATTCACCCAGGTCCCCTACCCTGCCCCTTACCTCCCCTGCAGCCTCCTCTGTCCTCTAGTCACCAGCTGAGCAAGACCCGTAGGACATGAGTGCTTCCAGTTTGCACTTGCACTGCTCAGCTGGTCAGTGTGTATATATTGCATTGCCACCAGGGCAAAAAAAAATAGATATTTATTGAATTTGCCTTGTAAAATTGATGAGGCACTAATTTGTGCTACTCTCCTCTATTCAACTGTCTATGCTCATGACAATATTTCCTTTGAAACTACTCTTCTGGCATATTTGTTGAAATTGGCTAACAACTTCAGCAGCTACAGGGAAGGATACTGAGAGGCTTACAGAGAAAAGGGTAGGCAGATGCTATTTTCTCTTCCTTTAGAAGCTCAGCTAAAAATATAAAACTATTTTAAAGAAAATTAAATATTCACCATATGATTGACTGATTTTACATATCTTGAGGGCGGCAATATTGCAAAGCCTTGAGTGTTCAGGAAACACAGCCAGAAATAGGTTTTTCCATTTCCCATCTGTGCCAATAGAAAGGAGAGTTTAGTGTGTGGGTCCCCAATTCAGCAGGCAAAAACCTGCATCCCAGAGGAAAATCCCCTAAAACAGGCAAATCATAGATGTAATACAGTACATAACAGCTGCACTGCACCAAACAGTCTGGCTGAGGATACTGGAGAAAGGAGAGAGAGTAGATGAAGCTTTTATGCAGAACAAAGTACAGATTAGAGTAATATATGATCCAAGGGCTGGAGCAGCTCTCCTACGAGGACAGACTGAGAGAGTTGGGGCTGTTCAGTCTGGAGAAGAGAAGGCTCTGAGGTGACCTTATTGTGGCCTTCCAGTATCTTAGGGGGGCCTACAGGAAATCTGGGGAGGGACTTTTTAGGATATTGAGTAACAACAGAACTAGGGGGAATGGGGCAAAGCTGGAAGTGGGCAGATTCAGGCTGGACATGAGGAAGAAGTTCTTCCCCATGAGAGTGGCGAGACCCTGGAATGGGTTGCCCAGGGAGGTGGTTGAGGCCCCATCCCTGGGGGTCTTTAAGGCTGGGCTGGATGAGGCTCTGGGCAGCCTGATCTAGTGGGAGGGGGCCCTGCTCATGGCAGAGGGGTTGGAACTGGGTGATCCTTGTGGGCCCTTCCAACCCTGACAGATTCTGATCTGTTTTAGCAGAGGACTTTAGAGCCCTAATGGATCAAAGGTTGGACTTGATGATCTTGAAGGTCCCTGCCAACCTAAAGGATTCTATGATTCTATGATTCCATAACGTTGTCAGTTTACTGAACAATTTTCTAATAAAACCATAAAGTACAGTACAAGCAGTTTAGGCATGGTCACAATCTCCCCTATGCCTTTCCCCCATTTTCCTATTACTTTCAATTCCAGAAACAATGCAACACTTGCCAAGGGAAGTTTGCCTCCAAACTGTTACTCCCTTTGCTCGTTTTCTGCCATTGCTGTCTAGAGGAGAAATGCCACCAAGACTTAGGGGGACACCTAAACTTGTGTGAAACTTCATGTGATCTTACTTATACTCAGAGCAGCGTAATAAGCCTTAATGCTTTTTTTCAGTCTCTTGCAGCAGACCAGAGCATGTAGTGTTTATTGCTCATTCACCCAGTGAGCTTTCCCATCCTGGAGAAAAAACATAATAGCCCTGAACAAAAGGATAAAAAATTGTTGGATGCCAGTGAACAATTTCTGTAGAAGAATTACATTTACCACAGGCTGCAGTAGTTTCTCATGTTAAGAGTAGAGAGCTTGGTGAAAATGTGTGTTCATGTGTGTGTATGAGTCCTGACAGTTCCCATTCATTCTGCTTGAATATACAGTGCCTGGTTTTCCAGGTATAAATCTCAGACTCCTCTGTGAACATAAATGCTGTCACTGTTCTTTTTGGAGTTGTGTATGAAGTGTGAAAACCTTAATAGTTTAATCTATTGCACCAAATTGAACCCTTTTATACCGGCAATTGTAAAATACTTTGAGACACATTCCTGCTGCACTTGAGCTGCAAGCAAGGTTCGGGTTCACAACTCTGATTTAATCCAAGCTGTTGTACACTTGTTGGTGGCAGCATTTTGAGAGTCCTTCAGTCTGACTTTTGAAGACTAGTCATGTCTACTGTGTATATGAACACTACTGAGGCTGGAACTAAATCCTGTTATGTCCTACTTTACTTTTGATACTGTACTTCCTCAGTGTTTGCTAACATCCCACCTTTGCTCTGTATATGGTCCATGTCCATACACGTGAATGATTTAGGAGCTGGAAATGGTCCTTTGTCCTTTCACCCAGCAACCCACAGTTGCTATTTACAGTACGTAAGCTATCTAGATACTAGTTGGTTGTTTTATACTGTACCTTTCCAAAACAGATATATAAATAGTGCTTTCCTTTTGCCATTGTCTAACAAGGGAGACTGACTGAGTCTAGAGGCATAATGTAAAGGAGGCCATGCCTGCTTGCAAAACTGAAAACAAGACATCTCAGAAGACTGGAGGAATGTTGTTTCCCAGGCCTTAAATTCAGTTCATTTCAGTTGATGTACAGAAATTTCCAGCCCATTTTATCATCTGCCCTGCCCCTGATGCTCCATTTCTCTCTGGTAACTGAGATTTCAACATATCAATTTTCTTAATAAACCAGGAGAATGTTGTTATTTGTTGCATTTTTTTTTCACATACTTCCCTCCCTAAAAGAAGAAATTGCCACTCAGTCCACTTTTTTTTATTTTAGATTTTATAAAAATAAAAAGACTCAAGTGAGAAAGAAAGTGTTTAACAAAGCCAACTTCTTTTGTGAAGCACCAGATAATTGAAATACCATTGAAAAGCACATTGCATGGAATTCAGTATACTAACCATAGCTTTACTCTGCTTACATGCTTTTATTCTGATTCCTAAGCCCTTTGAACTTTCATTTCCAACTGTCCAAATGTGTGATTAGACATTTATCTACTGTAGGTATCTGTATATACCTCTGTATATGTTATATATATTTTACCTGCTTTTATGGAGTGTATGTGTAAAGGCATCCTGCGTTAATTTTCTTCTTCTGAAGAAATTGCCTGTAGGACTCTTATAGTTTTGAATATCTCTTGTTCAGGGCCATTCAGGCTATCATATAGGCTGCAGAAATCCATCGACGGGCTGTCCTTATAGATGTAGCCCTGATTTTATAAGTTTCCTGATTCTGTTACAAGCCACGTGACACAGGTGGCATCTTGGAGGTGGACTGAGAGTGCTTTATAAATCTATCATAAAAAGAACGCAACAGTATTTTACATCGATTCCTGTATTCTAGTTATTTCTCAGCTTTTTTCCTATCCTTCTCAAATACTGTGCTGACTTTTAAATATCAATAAAATCATATCTTGGATGGCAGATTTTTAGTTAAAGTATGCAAGAAAAAGTATGATTAAAATAGTTTTTAGCAAGGCTCAAGCATCCATACCACTCTGGGACAACTGCTTGAATTTAATTAATTGGAGCGTGCCTGTGGCAGGTCCACTCTCTCTGACTGAAAGCTGACAAAAGCCATGACTTGCCAAAGACCTGATAAAGATCAGTTTGGCATTTCACAGTCATTAAATGGCACCTCACAAGGATTAACTGGTGCCTGGAAGTGCAGGCCCTGAACCTGTCTGTGTTGTGGGCTTGCCCTCAACTAATTAGAATGACCACAGTGCACACTCACCAGGGAGTGGAGCCCTGGTGAAGAACCAGTTTTGAGCTGGTTCTTCTCAACGCAAGTGTCCCTTGCATTCAGCCCACTGACTTGGATATACAGAAAGCTGTCCAAGGATACTTGCACAGGTTGAGTGAGCCTCACTCCTACTTTGGTGAGTGATACTCTTCTGGATGTGTGGGAGGTCTACCTTTTATGAGTGAGTGTATGCATATTTTGGTTCGTCTTTCTAGAAAGAATATTCTTTAAAGCTTAGGAATTAGCTGTGTCATAACATATTCCCAACTGAGATTTGAACTTGTAGTTTAATTTTGTCAAAAGTTGTGCTGTGTAATTTTGGTTACAATAAATCTACATTTTGAGTAGCTGCTGCTGGCTGTTTTGTGGGTGCCTCTGTGACAGTACTATGTTGAAGAATAAATAAAATATATGTAAACTGAAAAAAAAAACTTTCAACAAGACAGAACAAATACTAGAAGAGACCTGAAAATTTATTCTTAAATTCTTAAACAAAAGTAAACACTCCTCAAGAGTTTGAAATGTGAAACAGAGTAAAAATACCTTGTGATATGCTTGATAGCACTATGCAGGAGGGTAAGAGTGCTTCTGGCAGTTTTGTTTTGCAGTAAGTGATATGACAGAGCAGAGGAAAAAGGATCTGTACTGAGTCCAGATAGACTGTATTATCTGCATATTATAGAATCATAGAATCATAATAATATTTCAGTTGAAAAAGACCTTTAACATCATTGAGTCTAACCATTAACCTAACACTACCAATTCCACCTGTAAGCAACTTATCTACATGTCTTTTAAATAGCTCTAGGGATGGTGACTCCACCACCTCCCTTGGCAGCCTGTTCCAATGCTTGATTGTGTTGCAGTGCTGTTAAAGATGCCCCAGATGGCTCTGACAAACTGGTAGGTTCACTCAACACAGTACAGAGATGCTGCCTTGGGCCCCATCATCTGCATTAGCAGACCAGTGCAGCTTTCCACCTTGCTAAGATGCAGAGGTTTTACCTCATCACAGAGACATCTATGTGGTTCTGGTTTGAGAGTAAATGTGGATATTTCTGTACATTGTGCCAAACACTGTGGAAAACCTGTGTTTATCCAGGAACAGACTTGCTATTGACTTGATTGCCTGGGAAACTGGCTCTCAGAGAGGATCTGTAATCTTGCTCAAGTGTCATCACAGATGTAATGGTTTGAAACCTGCTGCCCCTGGTGGGTGGAGATCTGAAACCCTAAACCAGGTACAAGCCTGAATGAAAGGGGCATACACCTGTCCTATTCCCACTTCCCTTTTTTCCTGTCTTCGGGACTTCCTGCCAAGGTCTATAAAAAGGGGAGAAAGGCACGCCTCTCTCTCTTCCTCTTCTCTCTTCCTCTTGCTCCTTTGACCTTGCACCTGGGCACACGCTGCTCTGCTGCTCCCTGTGCTACACGTGGCCGTGGCCATCTTGGAGACCTGGGCCTGATCTACAGACTCTTCCCTGCCTCCATCCACGTCCAAGGATTGTGCATCCAGCTTCAATCCACCTCAATCCAGCAAGATCCAGCACTGGGGAGCCTCAGCACAGCATTTGGGTTTTGTATATTTGGAAGTTTAATCTTCCTTACCTTGTTGTTCCTACAACCCCCCTTCCCTGTTAAACCCCTACCCTTCTTCCTTTCTGTACCCTGTTAAACCCCTTCCCTTCTTCCTTTCTGATCCCTGTTAAATAATACATTTCATTTTGTTAATCTTCGATTTGGTGCAAGGTTTTCATTACCCCTGCCTTCCTTATTTACCTCTCTATCTGGGAAACTGAGGGATAAGGGAGGTGGGACACAGTTCTGCCTTCTAACCGGGACAGAACAACAGAAGACAACATATTCTGCTCTTGGTGTGTCTCTTATTAATGCAAGTACATGTATTTGTTCAAACGTGTATTAACTCAGCATTTTCCAGTACTTGTTCAGATTAATTTCTTTGTAGTTATTGTACATCACCTTAATGGCACAGAAAATTTAGCCTGGGGGGAAAAGCATGGTTTTGACAGCTTATTTGGATTTTTGAATGTGCTATGACAAGTATGTGGGCATACATCATGCATCAAAATGTAGAGAACCTAACTGATCAAATGCACACATGTGGTACAAATGACCTACATGAGCATGAAAGGCCACTTGTTGGACTAGAGAATATTTGCACAGCAAGCGTATAAGAGATTAATGAAAGGTACATTAGATTTACTGCATGTATTCTACACAGATGTTCTTTATGCATGTGTTAAATGCCCTGAATTCATAATGTCAGGTTTACTCTGTCCATTGAGGGGAACTATGCAAATCTGAGCTGTAATTTATGGTTTATAGTTTGGGTGCTGCTGAAGAAATATGATTCCTCCATTCAGTCTCTGTTTGTATTTCAGCCTCTATTTACTGCAACTATAACAAAAAACAAATGTTTGCTTTGCAATCACACTGACATATGTAAAGGGAAAAACATTTTTGTGACTGGTTCTTTTTAATTATCTGTGTGTCTCATTAGAAAGGATGAAGTTGCTTACCCACTTCTCGTCTTAAATTTGATTTAAACTCTGTATACAAAGTATAAGACATTAGATGGCATTTTATTTCCTTTCATTGTTGTTTCTGCCAAAGTCCATTTAAACTGATTCTAGATATAGGTGTTGTTGGAACTAGATGGTCTTTCAGGTCCCTTCCAGCTGTGACAATTCTATGATTCTATGGTTGTAGACATCTCTATGTAGACTTGCTGCACAGGGCTCCTGTTACAGACATGTGGAGAAAAATTCTTAAACAGATCTGATGACTCAAGCCTAATAGTACCTAATTCTCTGCACTAACTATAAAGGCAGCTCTGCTGTGTGATAAGCTCAGATGTTCAGGTATTCTTTGAATATATTTAGGGTTTTGTGAGTGACACTTGCCAATTTGGTCCATAACCAGTGCAAAACCAATCAGTGATTGTTTTGTACAGAAAAATCTACTTGATCACCTTTGTTTCAATATCAGAATTACCTTACAAAAGCATGTAAACTAATCAAGGATTTCAGATATTGATTGTTTCAAATAATAATTTCACAATTCTGCTCTCAATGGCTGAAAGTGGAGAAGGTTCACTGGCTTTCTCTTTTGTCTCATATTTACATTATTTTAAAGACCTTGGCAATCAGGGACCAAGGCCTTGTTCCTTCATTATTTTCTATATTAACAGAGGGATTCACACCCTTGGAAAAGAAGTATAAGAGGTAGCCTACAGGCACAACTTGCATTTACAACAGAAAAACAACATATAAACTGAACTGTTTCTGTCATTGTCAATTATTATGGCCAGAGACTGTGACTTCTGAAGTAATTGAGCTCAGGTCTCCTTTATCTCCTCAAAAAAAAAAAAACAAACAAAAAAACCCACCACAAAACCAAAACTCTAATTTTCAATTAGAGCTAAGTTTAGAACCTATTCATCTGGAAAATATTGAGGAATAAGTTTTGAGTCAGAAAAGCCTAGCAAAGATTAAAGAGACTTTATAAAAAGGTAAAGAGATGCAGAAACAAAGGCATGTTGAAATAATTTCAGATTCAAAGGGACCAGGCACTTTTGAAATCTGATAATGCCGGTTTTCTTAATAGCCTTCCATCTTTTTTGCTTCATATATTTTAAAGTCCTCCCTCTTTCACCCTACCTCCTAATGCTCCATGTATGGAACATTTATATTTATAAAGTATTACATTCTTTGTGTAGTAATTGTAGTTTGCCATTTATTTGCCAATAATTGCTTATCTTTCTGTTCCACTCTAAGGAGCATCTGAGGACACCAACTGGCTGAATATTATTCTCCCTACATAATTTTTATTTAGAGATGTCACGAACCAAGGGATGAAAAC
>NW_008583074.1:299-904 GCF_000691845.1 Merops nubicus | reverse complement strand
GCTGGACGTGCCAGGGACATGCGTGTGCTGGGGACACACCAGGGCACGCACTTGTGCACCCATGGGTGTCTTGTGCACCTACAGAAACACAAAAATGACGTGTGCAGTGTCACGGGCATGCTAGGGACACGTGTGCGGCCACACAGACATGCTGGGGACGTGTGTGTAGCCACACAAACGTGTGTGCAGTGACAGGGCCATGCTAAGGACGTGTACAGCCACAGGGACGTGCTAGTGACACAGGCAGCGACATCCCTGGGGGGTGTGGGACACAGGGGACCCTGGTGCATGCTGGAGATGTTCTAGGGGTTCCAGAGGCACGCAGGAGCTATAGGGGACCAGAGGGGTGATGACAGGTATGTGGAGGGGTGCATGGGGCAGCCTGGGGGATGGGGACACCCATGGGGAACTGTGGGCGGTCCGTGGGACTCGAGAGGACCACAGGAGGTCTATAGCAGAACGTAGGAGGTGTATAGGGGACCACAGGAGGTCCCTAGGACTATAGGGGTCCGCAGGTGGTCTATTTGGGTCCGCAAGAGGTCTATAGAGGAACGCAGGAAGTCTCTAGGACTATAGGGGAACGCAGGATGTCTCTAGGGCTATAG
>NW_008583074.1:0-246 GCF_000691845.1 Merops nubicus | reverse complement strand
GAACTGCAGGCGGCCTGCAGGAAGTCCATAGGGGTCTGCAGGAGGTCTCTAGGACTCGAGGGGACCGCAGGAGGTCTAGAGGGGATTGCAGGAGGTCTCTGAGAATATAGGGGACTGCAGGAGGTCAGTAGGACTATAGGGGTCCGCAAGAGTTCTATAGGGGACCGCAGGAGGTCTGTGGGTCTCTAAGGAGGCCGGTGGCGCTGTAGCGGGCCTGGGAGAGTCCTGGGGGGAGCGTGGCACCGG
>NW_008583073.1:791-1124 GCF_000691845.1 Merops nubicus | reverse complement strand
AGAGGAAGGAAGAGAAAGGGGGAAGAGAAAGGAGAAATGGAGAGAAGAATGAGGAAGAGGGGAAGGAAAGAAAGGGGGAAGAAGCAGGAGAAATACAGGAAGGGAAGGAAGAGGAAGGAGAAATAGAGGGAGAGAAGAATGAGGAAGGGAAGAGAAATGGGGAAGAGGGAGGAGAAGTGCAGGAAGGGAAGGGAAAGGAAAGGAAGGAAGAGGAAGGAGAAATAGAAGGAGAAAATAATGAGGACAGGGGGAAGAGGAAGGAGAAATAGAAGGATGAGGAAGGGAAGGAAAAGGAAGGAGAAATAGAGGAAGGAAGAGAAAGGGGGGAAAGGA
>NW_008583073.1:0-369 GCF_000691845.1 Merops nubicus | reverse complement strand
AGAGGAAGGAGAAATAGAGGGAGAATGAGAAAGGGAAGGAAAGAAAGGAGGAAGAGGGAGGAGAAATACAGGAAGGGAAGGAAAAGGGAGGGAAGAAAGGAAGGAGAAAGAGGGAGAGAAGAATGAGGAAGGGGAAAGAGGAAGGAGAAATAGATGGAGAAGAATGAAGAAGGGAAGGAAAGAAAGGGGGAAGAGGAAGGAGAAATATAGGAAGAGGAAGGAGAAATGGAGTGAGAGAAGGATGAGGAAGGGAAGAGGGAGGAAAAATACAGGAAGGGAAGGAAGAGAGGGGGAAGAGGAATGAGAAATATAGGAAGGGAAGGAAAAGGGGAAAGAGAAATAGGAGAGAAGAATGAGGAAGGGAAGGAA
>NW_008583072.1:0-4034 GCF_000691845.1 Merops nubicus | reverse complement strand
CGGGGGCCGGGGCCGCGGGACCTCGGCCCCTTCCTCCCGCCTCCCGCACACGGGGGGCAGCGCAACCCCGTCAGGAATCGCCCCGCTGGTCCCGGTTTTGCCTCTGAAAACCGTCACGTCGTTTCCAGCGTCGCCAACCGAGCGCCATTTGTTTGATGCCGTTGCCTTTTAGGACCTTTTTGAAGCCGTCGTGCTACTTACATATTTACCAGCTGGAAAATCACGCCTGCTGGCTGATCTCGTCCTCTCCAGCAGGCAATAACGAGAAGAAATAGCTCAATAATAATATTAAAGAGAGTGACACGTTATTCGAGACCAAATTGAAGAACTTGTGTATAGCAAAGTGTTCCCCTCGTGTGACCTCAAAAGCAACTTCAGCAAGTGGATAGGTGCCCTTCTAAAACATGTAAATACAAATAAGTAGAAATGTGAATAATAGAATATAAATCAAACGCAGGGCAATTTATTTTAGGCAACTCATTTGCACCTGTCGTTTTATGAACAATATTTGTTTTTCAGAGGTACAAATTACTGCGCTTGCAAAACTCAGTACAAATTCAGAGCTGGAAATGCAAAGCTGCAATTGAACAAAAATACAGAGCTTGGCAAAGCGCCCTGTGCGTAAAACACACACTTGGGTGACGGGAGGAAAAGCTCAAGTTCATGCCGTGACTCGGATACAGTAGGGAACCGAACCTCAGTCTTGCAGGTGGCTTAGTGAGCACCAAAAGAGATCACATGGCTTTTTCCTTCCTAGCTTTGAAAGTAACCAAAGAGTAAAGAAAAAAAAAAAACAAACACCCCAAACCCCTTCAACATGCAAGACGATGTGAAACTTCACTGCACTCTGGTTAGAGCACACACTCATTATGGGAAGCCTCATATGAAGTTCCTACCCCCTTTAGAGATGAGTTACAATGAAGAGTATGAAATCTTTTCCTCTCTCATTTTCTTATTTATCCTTTGAATAATAACAAAAATGTATTTTGAAAATCCTGCCTTAAAAAAAAAAAAGGAAAAAAAAAAAAAAAAAAAAAGAAGAAAAGAAAATGGGATCCTCGCTTTCCAATGCACACTATATAACAGACTGATTTAAAATCACCTTGGAAATTTCACAAGGAATTTAGTCTTATTAAGCTCGAAAGCAAAATCTTCATTGATTTCCACAGGATCAGGATTTCATGTTTGGATAACTGCTTGCCAAGTACCACAGTAATTCTGTTGTCTGTTAGAATAAATGCCAGCAGCCCCATTGATCCAATCAGCAACCTTTATTCACCTGTTTAAGATATCTGTAGAATCCATATTGAGTTTTGAACCAAGCTTCTTTACCAAAAATACTGGTTTTCACACAAGAAATACGTGCTGTCACAGTTCAGTAAATGTATTTAATGTTAGGGTCTCTGTGATGTAAATACCAGATTTATTTTCTCTTAAGTTTTTGGAGACGTTCAAATCAATGCCATTGTATGACTGACAAATTGATGGCTTCTACAGATTCTGATATTCTGCCTCGCCTTATGAGTTCACAAGCTACCATTAGAAACTGAAAGCATTCCTTTTTGTTAGTCATTCCCTCTCCAGTAACAAGTGGAATAATTAGACGGTTTCCAAAACTTATTTCAGTATCTACGATGTGTGTCAGATAACGTCTGAGCACTCTAAATGCATGAACTTCTGTGCTGACAGTTGATGGTCCTCCATATGCTATCACTAGGAGAACAACTTCCCAAGAATATGTAGTATAATAATATGCAATATGGAAAGGTAATAACAGCTCTAGAAAAAGAGGAATCATGGCAGTTGCAGAAATAATCTGCTGCCAGATTAAGAGATATAATTCGGACACAGAGAGGTAGAACTATTGTATCCACCCAAAGCCCGTATTAGATACTGAGAAAAACATGATATGCTCTAAGACCATGGCTTTGATCTGGTGGTTGCTGAGGCACTAGGGGACTGTAGGCTGGTTTTAAGGAGCTTACCAGAAGTAGCTGAGAAAAGTGAGCCTATCGTCAGGTGGCATAAATTCACATCTCCATTCAAAAACATCTGGAGTGTGCAACTGGAAAAAATAAAAACTACCTGAAAGCCACTAATTTTGGTGATCAAGAAGTGAGGATCAACATTCAGAATTGGTAGTGAGAGGGGTGGGAAGCGCTTCAATTTACAACCAAACCTTCAGGCATTACACAGGAAAGCTGCAGTGACAGATTTGATCCCAAAGACATTCTTTTTCATCTTCTCACTGTGACCTGGTGAAGACGATTTGCATCTTTTGGGCTTGCAGATACACTCTCTAAAGTCCCTTCTGATATTAAAGGAAATTCTGTTTATGCTGGGAGTTTGGGGTTAATCTTTTTGTCAGATTATCAACTCAGTCTGTTAAATTTATGCAGCAAAACCATGCTTTATTGCAATATATAAGGCAAGTATTGAGTAGTCTTCAGATGTTTCACTTAGTAAGAACCATCTGAGGCAATACTCAGTTTATCAGAAGACCTAAGGTTTTTTTAAAACTCTGCTATCAGCCCTACAGAGAAACTGGTCATATGTCCCTAATAGAAGAATCAGTTTTGCCTTTTTCATAAGAATGACTTTGTCTATCAGCAAAGGAGTGGCAATTCAAAGCAGGATAGTTGTCTGAGGTTGGCTTGCTTTTTCCAGATGAAGGTTTCAAAGAGCTCTTAGGCTACATGAGATTGTGTAGCCTTCTCCTTTTGCTGCATGTCTTACCCCTAGTGTGTAAGAATCTCCATACATGGAGATTCTGAGAATATCTCCCGTACTTGATGAGAGCTCAGCCGTACTGATTTGTTTGTAATAGAATACAGTGAACAAACTGTAGAGATGAGGTTGCTGATGGTAGTGGTGGGGCACCGAAGGAGGGAAGCTTCCTTATTAAGCACCACCTTTTGGAAGTTATCTGTGGAGTCACAACTTAGTTTCTCCAGGTTTCAGAACTAACTGTATTGTAAAATATTACAGGCCAGGAAAAAAGAAAAAATCTTAGTACTTCTCATGCTTGCTGCTTGTGAGTCTGAGGCCAGACCTTGTGTTCCTGGGGTGTGCAGAATGGACGGAGCCCATGGCATGACCCTCTCTGCGGCTGACTCCTGCATCTCCTCGCTGATGGCAGAACCTTCTCAAGGGTCTCTGCAAGGTCCTGCCGCTCTGTGGAAACGAACGATCAGATCTGGTTTTATCCAACCTCTGCCTGATTCTTTCAGGCAGCGTGGGGAGTGGCAGCACCTTTGTGTCTCAACAGCCGTGACCTTACTGCTGCAGCTGGGCTCTGGGATTCTACAGATTGAGGTCTGGTTGCTCTCTCACCTTTGGATGTTCGCTTCTCTAACACCCAAGACTACGCAAAATCCCAGTTCTTTCCTATTTCCAGTGCCACAGGGGATAATGTGCTTCGTGTCTCTAATTGCTCTGCCATCTGAAGCAGGCAAGCAGGGCTCGTTTTAGTAACAAAACGAGCAAAGGAGTTGTGCCCAACTTTTCATACTGAAAAACGTCAGTGATTTAAGCTTCAGAAACAGAGAATGTAAATTAGACATTGTGGCACACAAAACGAACTTCTCTTTGACAGGCTAAACAAAGATTTTCTGGGGAGCCTACTCATACCCATACGGAATGCAGTTTATCTTTTGACTGCGGGTTGTATTTTTTTTTTTCTTTCAAACAGTTATAATTTTAAGGTGTACCGCAGTCATAATGAGAAACGCCGTAGAATTACGGTTTTGACTAATGGCACAATGAACACCCCCGTACCGTAGTGTCTTGTCTCGGGTAATTAGGGACTGGCAGGGAGCAGGAGAGCAGAACCCAGGAATAATCGATGTATCCCCCACAGCGTGTAGTGTAACCCGGCACCTCGCTGCTGCAGCGCGTCCCATCAAACCAGTCACCCGCACCTCCCAGGCGCAGGAAAAGGGCAGAACGGGAGTCACCCAGCCTCGACACGGCAGAGAGCCCTGTCCGACCGCGCCTGTGCCGGGGCCGGGGCCGCTGCGGGCGGGCAGGGGGGC
>NW_008583071.1:409-1422 GCF_000691845.1 Merops nubicus | reverse complement strand
TCTTTGGTTGCCCCATTCTCTCTTTGGTTGCCCCATCTCTTCTTTGGTTGCCACATCCCCTCTTCAGTGGCCATGTCCCCTCTTTGGGGCCTGTTTTCCTTCTCTGGTTGCCACCTTCTCTTTTTGGTGGCCATGTCCCTTGTTTGGGTGCCATATTTGTTGTTTGGGAGCCACATTCTCTCTTTGGTTGCCATGTCAACTCTTTGGTTGCCATTTTCCTTTTCTGCTTGCCACCTTCTCTCTTTGGTGGCCACGTCCCCTCTTTGGGGCCCATTTTCCTTCCCTGGTTGCCACATTCTCTTTTTGGTTGCCACGTCCCTTCTTTGGTTGCCACATCCCCACCCAGAGTTGCCACCTGCCCTTTTTGGTTGCCACGTCCCCTCTTTGGTTGCCATTTTCCTTCCCTGGTTGCCACATTCTCTTTTTGGTTGCCACGTCCCTTCTTTGGGGGCCATATTTGTTCTTTAGGTGCCCCATTCTCTCTTTGGTTGCCACATCCCCTCTTTAGTGGCCACGTCCCTTCTTTGGTTGCCACATCCCCACCCAGAGTTGCCACCTGCCCTTTTTGGTTGCCACGTCCCCTCTTTGGTTGCCATTTTCCTTCCCTGGTTGCCACATTCTCTTTTTGGTTGCCACGTCCCTTCTTTGGGGGCCATATTTGTTCTTTAGGTGCCCCATTCTCTCTTTGGTTGCCCCATTCTCTCTTTGGTTGCCATTTTCCTTTTCTGGTTGCCACATTGTCTCTATGGTTGCCACATCCCCTCTTTGGGGCCCATTTTCCTTCTCTGCTTGCCACATTCTTTTTAGTTGCCACCTGCCCTTTTTGGTTGCCACGTCCCTTCTTTGGGTGCCATATTTGTTCTTTGGTTGCCACGTTCCCTCTTTGGTTGCCCCATTCTCTCTTTGGTTGCCATTTTTCTTCTCTGGTTGCCACATTCTATCTTTGGTTGCCACGTCCCCTCTTTGGAGCCCATTTTCCTTCTCTGCTTGCCACATTCTCTTTTTGGTTGCCA
>NW_008583071.1:0-314 GCF_000691845.1 Merops nubicus | reverse complement strand
CTGCTTTGGTTGCCACATCCCCACCCAGAGTTGCCACCTGCCCATTTTGGTTGCCATGTCCCTTCTTTGGGTGCCACATTCCCTGTTGGGTTGCCACATCCCTTGTTTGGTAGCCACACTCCCTATTTTGGTTGCCACATCTGTTCCTTGAGCTCCATGTTCTTTATCTGGTTGCCACGTTCTCTGTTTTGGTGGCCACGTCCCCTCTTTGGTGGCCAAATTCTCTCTTTTGGGTGCCCTGTCCCTTTTTTGGGTGCCTGGTCCTTCGTGGGGTGCCCCAGGCCACGTTTGGTGGCCACCCCCCTTCTTTGGTG
>NW_008583070.1:314-2222 GCF_000691845.1 Merops nubicus | reverse complement strand
AAGAAGAGAAAAAGAAGAGAAAAAGAAAAAGCTGTTTCTCCTAAAGCTGTTCTTTAAACCTGAGTTACAAAATATTTTGTGGCCTCTTTACTGAAAGAGTATAAGACCTGAACACAAAATCACACCAGTCTAGCTCATGTATATGTTTTAAAAAAATTAAGCTGATCAATTTGTCCAAAGCTTCTGAACAAATATCTTCCTACTGATTAAATCCTGTGGAGTGCTTTGGTTTGCTTTTTAAGTAGATCAATTTAAATGTATATATAACACAACAGATCAAGAGAGAGTCCCACCAGAATACTTTTTTAAAAATACATTTCAGATAAGCTGCTCCAGTTTTGTGCTTATATGAATATTGCGTGAGACCTCAACCACAACTCTGACCTCAGCCGTGACAGTTTAAAATGCAGATTAGCAAGGGTTTAATCTACAGATTAAAGACTCAGTTGCCAGATTTAGGTCTGCTGAAAAGTCCTTCCTGAAACTTCAAGGAGGTTTGAGTCAGAACTGAATCATCTTAGATGGAATAAAATATAGCCTCCACTTAAGCTGCCTGTTAAGAGTAGAGCCAAACTTTCCCAACTGTCCTGTCAGCATTGTACTTTTTGAGGACAGAGTCACATAACCCCAGGAATCCACTGCAAGTCACTGCCTTTATTTTCAGAAGTTGCTAGCACACAAGTCATGCTGTCACTACTGACTGAAGAGAGGTTACATATGACTACACTCAGCGTGGCCTCTTTTTTCCTCCCCTTTTGGTGCTCAGCTTGCTGATTTGTACACAGCTGCCACAAGACAGTGAGCTTCAGGGCAAAATTCTGCAGTGTCCCTCTGGTAACCCGTCTGGAACCTCAGCTACTCATCTGGACACACCTGCAGCTTCCAGGTTTTTGCAAGCTTCTGCACAACTGGCTCATTAGCCCAGTCTGAGGGGAAACATGTCCCTGCACAGCTGGCTCCAAAACACACTGTCTTCAAGAAAACTTGTTTATCCCAACCTCTTCCTCCCTTTGTTTTTGGTTCTTGCACAGTAACATATGACACAAAGAAAGCAGTCTCCCCCACACACTCTCAAAGTTCTCCAATAGCATGGACCAGCCACCACTCAGTTGACTCTGGCAGCAAACTACAAGAGAAACCAAGAAGTTGCCAATGCAACACTGAGTGCTGTGGAATCACTTGCTCAATAGGTGCAGCACAACCCATGATAACCTGCTCCCACCAGTGAAGCCAGACACCTCCTTCCTTCTCCCACTGCATGTTAGCAGTCAAAGAAAGACAGCTTGAAAGGGAAAGACTTGCATCAAGAAAGGATGGAATTTGGGAGAAAAAAAGCAACTAAAAGACAATTTTAAAGTACATAATAAGAAAAAGCAGAAGTCCCAGATCCTCATTCATGTGCACACCACCAGCTATAGAACAGAAAATATACAAGGCATTTTCAAGGTTCACTCCTGGACATGTGTATTTCATGGAGAGGCGAACTACCAGAAAGTCCAACGCATCATCTCACTCTGGTGGATCCACCTGTCACTGCAATTCTTCACATCAACAGGATGTAAGGAGCATTGGTCCCCTTCAAAGATGCATGCTACCAGGCTGGCTCTTTTGCTAGGGCTATGTTCTCACAAGTTTGCTCCAGAAGCTGAGAGGTATTGGGATGGCATGAGAGGATTCAGGAGTGAACCACAGCTTACTGTAAGGAAGCAATAACTAAATTAGTGCTCTTGCTTCTCCTTGCTTTCTTCAGATACTTTCTTAAACAGATTTCCCTTCTCCTCCCAAAAATACAATGTTGACTTTATCCTGCAATCTCAAGACAAATCATTCTTGTAAGATTTGCCTTCTTGGAACCAGACCTACCTGGACGAGACCCAGTTTTGCCTCCAAACACCTTTTTTTTTTTTT
>NW_008583070.1:0-245 GCF_000691845.1 Merops nubicus | reverse complement strand
CCAAAGGCGATGCAGCACCAAAGCCGGACCGTCGGCTGCCACACGGCTCTGCGCAGGCAAGGGGGATCACGCCGCAAGCTATTCACCCAACAGCTTGTCGTGAGCCCCCTCTAGACCCCCAGGTTTCACACCTACAACATCAAACCGCTCATTTTTCTTTCCATGTAGGCGTACCAGTGACAGGAGAAGGAAGAAGCAGGCAGCGAAAGCACAGTGTTCCACGACCCCATGAAAGCCCTGTACGA
>NW_008583069.1:0-1283 GCF_000691845.1 Merops nubicus | reverse complement strand
CTATGATTCTATGATTCTATGATATCTCCATCTGGAGAAGAGAGCTTTGACAACTTACCTTCATACTTGGCCTCCTATCTCAAGCCAGTTCATAAAAGAGTGTGTTTATGTTACACAGCATTTCTTAATGGCAGCAGTTTCTGTCAATGATCTTATCTTGGACATCCATGGCCCAGTGTAATCAAAACTAATTGCTTGTTTTCAAAAACTATTTTGAAAGCACAATTCCACTCACTTTTACAATGAGTGGACTTTACAAAACTAGATTGCAAGAATAATGCACTGCACAGGTTTTGTTATGTCATGTAGATGCCTGATTTCTCTTTCTTCTTTTCCCATTCTTGTGTCAATATAATTTATTTACTCTGTTTCATGCAACTGAGAATTATTTCTTGTAATTATCTTGTATTTTCCTCTTGATCTTTTGAAGAGAACTGAAACATACATGCACTGGTGTGTAAATATGTGTCTATAAATTAGAAATTGAACGCAGAATGCTTTGCAGTCACTTAAAGCATTATTCTGACACCCCTATTAATTATATCACAACTCATTTAGAAACAACCCTTTTTAAAAACAGGAATTTCCTGTCTTTCTGCAATACATTGATTCCAAACATTTGCATTGACTGGTTTCACCATGGAAAAGAATTATTACAGACAAATACAGATATTCAGCGGCAGAAGAAATCTTTTTCTGTGATTGACCTATTGTAATATCATTTTTATTTGAAAGAAAAGTGTTTATTTTGAAGGAGTAAATTTCTTTCTTTGCTAGCTTCATAAAACCCTTATTTACTATGGGTCTTCTTTATTTTCAACCTGCATAGAGGCTACTATTCCATATAGAAATTTTGTGGACATACAATCTATATTATTTGTCCAGCTTGCAAAACGTAATTAAATTGATGCTCACTCTGAATAGCATCAGATGCATTCTTTATGTATGAGAAGTTTAAATACTGGTTTGACTTCAGCTTTTCCAGAGACCTACAGTAATTTGGAAACCATAACCATGTTCACAATCTTGTTTTGTTTTTTTAAGTCTCCTGTACATCTCCCCGCTTCAGTTTACCTGAGTTCACTGAAGGAAATATTGCTACCAACTAAGGAAAAGTCTTGAGTTCGTGGTGTATGCTGCACATTGTAGCATGTCAATATTGTCTTTTCGTCTGAACTCATCCCACTGTCAGCTTTGCCTGGTGGAATTAGCAGAGGAGTGAAATAGGTCTTGTAGAAATATAACACAAGACAGCTCCTGGACCAAAGTCTCAAGGGACTTTA
>NW_008583068.1:0-1168 GCF_000691845.1 Merops nubicus | reverse complement strand
CCTTCCTAGAATGGGGGAATAAGGAGCTGTTCAAGGCATCTTGCTCTGGACTTTTAGAGAGGATAAACCCCAATGCTTTCTGAAGCAGTGGCCAGGAATGTTATTGCTTGGGTCACAAGGGGAACTCACTAAGGCATCCACTGGTTAGAAGGGTTTAAAAGCAGCTTGATAAATACACAAGTGCTCTGTGGCATAAGCAGCTGTATTCATCTAATGTGTTAAGGAAAAAAATTGCTGTGAGGGCTGACAACTCCCCTTCCTCCAGGCTATCAACCCATTTCTTTAATTCCCCTCCTTTCTCAATAATAATAACAAAAAAAGTCCTCTTGGCCAGATGCAATGGCAGAAAGTAAGTCCTGTCAAGCAAAAGCATTGGCCAGTGTCCACCAGGCTTTATTAAATAATGGAGTACCACAGCAAAATATGACACAAGTCCAATGTTACTGACCACAAATAAATAAAACACTGGGGTTTGACCACAGGGGGAAACTTGAGTTATTTTGCACACAAATCTCTGGCTCTTGAAGAGGTTGGGGGGAGGGAAATGTAGCTCCTTTCATAATGGTAACCAGACCTGCTTCCTAGTCAGCACTGAGTTGGCCATTTTGTCTCTTTGGAGTGTTTTTCCTGGAAGTGGGAATGCAGCTGCAGGGCTCCAGGTCTGCAGCTGAGCACGGTGGGCAAAGCTTTCCTCCCAGCCTTCAGCAGGGCAGTCCTCCTCTTCTGCCTTTGCCCAGCTGCAGCCTGTGCTCCCCGTGTCTCTAGGGGAACATTTAGCACCAGAACCCTGCACCCTGTCTTCTCCTGTCTGTCTGGCTTCATAAAATAACTTCTGATGTGCTTTTGCTTTGCTAGTGATGTCTCTCACATCTTCTGCCAGGTGGGAATAGCTTGGCCATTTTTTATTTTCTTGGGTTTTTGGCTTTTTTTTTTTTTGTTTGTGAAGAAGGAATAAAAGTATGGATCAGGACAGATGTTTGTAAAGAAACTAGAGGTTTGGAGTAGCTCTTTGCTGAGGTACCAGGGCAGGCATTTTGTGGCAGATTATTTGGTTGCTTAGATGGTGGGGACAGAGATGCCTCAATGTGTTCTCGTGCAGTTGAGAACCTAAATCAACTGCTTTTGAACATTTGAAACAAGATGATAGGAGGATGGCTGGATTATACTG
>NW_008583067.1:1053-1392 GCF_000691845.1 Merops nubicus | reverse complement strand
TGCCAGCCCGGCCACGCAGCCCGCGGTGCTACTCCGCAACGCTGCCAGCGCCGAGCCCTCTCTCTGCTACCGCTTCTTGGGTTATTTTTATTTTTTTTATTTTTTTTCCAAACCTTTGTGGAACAGACGCCCTCTCCTTGCCCCAGTTGGAGCTGCAGTAGAATGAAAAGGAGGGTGGGAAGGAGAGGGAGGGAGGGAGGAGGGGAAAAAAAAATGCTTTTGGTTGAGGTTTTCCTGTTACTATCACTGTAGCGTTTATTTAGCCAATCTCCTAACTATGACGTGAGGAAGGCAGGAATCATGGCTCGCCCATAAAATTTTACACACCCCCTGAAACAT
>NW_008583067.1:655-1032 GCF_000691845.1 Merops nubicus | reverse complement strand
AAAGCTGGAGCTGCAGAGCTACTAGTCCAACCAGTCTCCAGAATTCAGTGTAGCTGAAAGAGGTTTTCACTCTGCACCTGCCAAAGATCTCTCCCCCCTCTTCCCTTCTCTCCCCCCTTCTCTCTTCCTTTCTCTCTCTCTGAAAGGCGGATCTGTAAGACCCAGCAGAGATCAAAGACGGGACCTCTTTGCTAAAAAGAACCTCTACTGATTTATATTAGTTTCTTTCCTCTATTTAACCTTTATGTTGCAGTTGTGCCATCAGACAGTTTTGCAGCCAAAAAAAACCAACCCAAGCCAAAGCAAAAGCCCAGCTCGGATACAGCAGCCACCCAGACTCGATCTCAGTTGAACATATTAATCTCTCCCAAGCACTG
>NW_008583067.1:0-616 GCF_000691845.1 Merops nubicus | reverse complement strand
AAAATTATTTTCCAGCCAATGTTCTTAAACAATCTCAGAGAAGAGAGGGAGCGAGAGCGAGAGGGAGAGCGCTTCTGCTGCATCACTGGTCAAATTCAAAGGAAGGGAGTCAGCGTTTCCAGCACAGCCAAGTATTATGGATGATTTTTTTTCTTCTGTCGCCTTTCCGCACAGGTTTTCTTAATATTCTTCTTCTTCCCCTCTTCCCCCACCCCGTCTTTTTTTTTTTTTTTTTTTTTTTTTTTTTTTTAATTTCATTTCATCAGAGCTAGTCTCTGATGCCGGTTTCTCTTCAAGAACCAGTTTTCCCTATTTGTTGTGATCCCTGTAATAAAAAGAGAGAGAAATCGTGAACAGATGGCTTTCTATATTGCCATGTCGCTAGCATTGTTTTCCTATTGATTTTAAAGGCTCGGTCCTGCGCTCCTTTTTTTTTTTCCTTTTTTTTTTTTTTTCCCTCCCCCCTCCTAAGTTCTTGATGATACTGAGAAATGAGGACCTATTGTTTTTAGCCCGTTTATTTCTCGGCGCCTATGGAGATAACTTTATTGACTTGATCGCTCGCTTCCCCATCCGAGAGGAGAAAGCCGAAGCGCCGGGGGGAGGCTGGAAGACC
>NW_008583066.1:890-1258 GCF_000691845.1 Merops nubicus | reverse complement strand
TCCCACCATGTCCCACCACATCCCACCGCGTCCCATCGTCCCACACAATGTCCCACCACGTCCCATTGTGTCCCATCACCATGTCCCACGTCCCTCCACCTTCTCCACACCCATGTGTCCCACCACGTCCAACCACATCCCACCATGTCCCATTGTCCCACACAACGTTCCACCATGTCCCATTGTGTCCCATCACCATGTCCAACCATGTCCCACCACGTCCCACCATGTCCCACCATGTCCCATTGCCCCACACAGTGTCCCAGCATGTCCCATGGTGTCCCATCACCATGTCCCACCACATCCCACCACATCCCACCACGTCCCCCCACGTCCCCCACGTCCCCCCGGCTGCCGCCCCTGCACGC
>NW_008583066.1:0-320 GCF_000691845.1 Merops nubicus | reverse complement strand
TCATTGCCCCACACAATGCCCCCCCATGTCCCACCATGTCCAACCACATCCCACCACGTCCCACCACGTCCCACCACATCCCACCATGTCCCACCACGTCCCACCACATCCCCCAACGCCCCCCAGCTGCCCCCCGTGCACGTGCCCACCATGGCGGCCACGGGGAAGAGGTAGGGGTGGTTGCAGCACTTCTTGAGGTCCATCATGATGTTGAGCAGCGAGACCTGGTTCCCACCGCCCCGCGAGTTCAGCGCCTCGAAGTTCCGCGTCAGGATGTACTTGTAGTACTTCCTGTGGGGGAGGGGCGTGTCGGGGACCCC
>NW_008583065.1:0-920 GCF_000691845.1 Merops nubicus | reverse complement strand
CCACCCAGCCGCTGGGGTGGCCCAGGCCGGTCCCTCACGTTGTCCCCAGCCCTCCTACCAGTGCGGGCACTGCCAGAAGAACTTCAGCTCCCGCAAGAACTACACCAAGCACATGTTCATCCACTCCGGTGAGGGGACACGCGACGTGGTGGGGGGAGATGTTGGGGGATGGACCACGTTGGCCTGTGCTGACCCACGTCCGTCCACGATGACGCGTTCCTCTGTGTCGTTCCATGCCGACGTGTGTTCTCCATGTTGACCTGTGTCGACCCGTGTCAGTCCATGGTGACCCACATGGATCCGCACTGACCCCTGCTGATCTGTGTTCACCTGCATTGATCCACATTGGCCCCTCGATCCCCTACCAATCCATATTGACCTCTACCGATCCGTGTTGACCCACGTTGGTCCATGTTGACCCCTATTGATCCATATTGACCTCTATCAATCCACATTGACCAACATTGATCCACATTGGCCCCTATCAATCCCCGCTGACCCTTACCAATCTATATTGACCTCTACCGATCCACGTTGACCCACATTGATCCACTTTGACCCCTACCAATCCATACTGACCTCTGTTGATCCATGCTGACCGACGTGGATCCACATTGACCCCTACCAATCCATACTGACCTCTGTTGATCCATGCTGACCGACGTGGATCCACATTGACCCCTACCAATCCATACTGACCTCTATCTATCCATGTTGACCCACGTTGATCCATGTTGACCCACATTGACCCCAGCTGACCACAGTTGTCTCTCTGTAGGCGAGAAGCCCCACCAGTGCTCCATCTGCTGGCGATCCTTCTCCCTCCGGGACTACCTGCTGAAGCACATGGTGACCCACACGGGCGTCCGCGCCTTCCAGTGCGGCGTCTGCTGCAAGCGCTTCACCCAGAAGAGCTCCCT
>NW_008583064.1:0-8140 GCF_000691845.1 Merops nubicus | reverse complement strand
ATATAGATATAGATATAGATATATCTGTTGCTCCCTTGGTTGATACAAAAAGAAAGACTCTTGCTGTATTTCCTCGTGTGTTCTCTTCCCCAGGCACTGGAGAAGCACCTCTCTCCTAGCTGTAGCCTCAAGAGGACATTCACAATGCGTGAGAAGCAGACAACTGTCCACAGCCACCGAGGGGGCAGAGGGAGGATAAAGTCCAAAATTCCCCTGGCACACCCAGAATGCCTATGGCACAGCTGAGAACCAGGAGAGTTTGGGTATATCTGCATATAATCTCAGGATTGAGCTGCACTGGAACACAGGTAATGAGCTACATGCACCTCATTCATGATGACTCCAAGATGGGAAAAATAATCTCAACTATATGGATGCTTTATTGTTATATTGCTGTACTTTTCAGCTGGCAGAAAATCTACTTCAGGTGTAAAGGCACGAGATAATATTGTACATAGTCAAGTGGACAACCCATCTGGAAAGCTAATATGGATGTAGGGGAAAGAAAAAGAGCAAAATGTAAGAAGAATAAAAAAAAAAAGAAGAAGCACACACGTATAACCAAGAAACGTACAAGCAGTTCTCATTGTGCTGGAAATTAAATGGAAAACTAAACAGCAGTACATCAGATGACATCTAGTCTCTATGGTGTCTGAAGAACTCTAAGACAATTTTGTTTTGTTTGTTTTTGTTTGCCAGCTGAAGATGTCAAGCTTGTCAGTCATGTACCTAGTATTCAGCTTATGTATTAGTATAAAAGCATAGCAATCATTCTGTAAGTTGTGGAGCAGCTTATTGCTCCATTTTGGCAGTTGTTGTTGTCCAGCAAATGTGGAGTAGCAAACTCTGTGCTGCTTTGGGAAAATCGGTCTCCAGGCTGGGTTGGCAGCAGGTCTCCTGCGTATCTCACTTTGGAGAAAAAGCACGTGAGACGCGTTGGGGTGCAACCAAGCTGTAAACACGCCACAAACTGAAAACCTGTCTTTAGCCTGGTGGAGAGCAGGCAACGCTCTGTTTAGGTCCAGTAGGACTGTCATAGACCAAGTCCTCCTGGCTTACCTTGGGGTGTAGTGCTGGGGGAACAGAAGCAGCTTTTGATCCATAGCCTTGGTGTATGAAGTCCAGGGAGGCTGCGAAAGTGGGCTTATAGCATTTCTGAGCGAGAGCGCTCTGTACCTTGTCCCATAATTTTAGGGAACTTGCTGAATAATTTAGATCTAATAGACTACAGGGACTTCTCACGTGGAAGTCTTCTGCCAGTTAATAATACTTAGTACGTATATTGCTCTTCTCATCTGCAAAGCACTTTGCAAACATTAACTAATTAAGCCACACAACGCTCTGGGGAGGTAAGTATAAGTAAGTTATTATTATTAAGTAAGGAAGGCTCTTGGCTCTCCTCTTAGTGGAAGTCTTGGGGGAGATCCTAATCTTCCACACTGCAGCCATTTCTGGTCTTCGGTTCCTCCCTGGAGTTACATTTGCAGAGTGAATTCAGAAATGAAGCTGTGCTCCTGCTCATTGCACTTCCACAAGGAATTTTTAAATACTCTGCACCTACTCCCAGTGCCAGCGTGGAGAGGTTTAAGGATTGCATAAGTTTTCTGTGACTCTTCTCCTGGGTCTCTTTCCTTCCAGAGAAACCTGCTTCTTGAAGGGCTGCAGTGATCACAAGTGAAATGATGATTTTCTTGGAAGAGTCAGAAAGCTCTGGGGGAAAAAACAACCAAATGCTTTTAAAGAACAGACTATGGGGAAAATCACATGAATTTGCTACTTAGAAGATTAAGGCTGCTACTTTAAAACCTGATCTCAGCTAGTGATGAAGCCTCCATTAATATCAGTTGTGAAGGAACAGACCTATACCAAAATTATGAGGAATCCCTGTATTTTCCACAATGCATAGGTTTTCTGCGTGCAATTTTCAGGAAAGCCAATGGAAACTGCATGCCCAAACCTTGCATGCACAATGAGTCAATAGCATTTTATTGGCAAAGAAATATCCAGTGAAATGCCAGTAAAAGCGATATGGACCATTAGTGGTTTTGGACTTACACCGAGGTTTCTGGCAAGGTCTCATGCAGGGATGCTGGGCAGAGAGGACTGAAAACGCTGACAGCTCCAGCTGTGACCAGCTAAGTCGTCAGGAAGTGGGAGAGCATGTCCCATCTCACGTCACCCATTTCTAACAGGGGGACACTTCCCATGGCTCTGATGGCACCTCCATTGGAAAACAACATCCTCAGAAGTCAAATCTCTGCTCAGCAGAGCTCCTTATGAGGATTTGGGGTTTAATATTTATAGTCATGATAGTGCTGTTAATTTACCACATTAAACAGACACTTTGAAGCTCTGACAAGGGGATTGAGAGAAAGCAGAATGGCAGCTGCTCTGTTGGTCAGTTTCTACACTATGGGAACCAGGTGGGTTTTACTGTCACTTATTATTTAATAATTAAACCACACTTTGAAAAAACAAACAAACAAACAAACAAACCTGAACAAAAAAACAACAAAACAACACAAGCCTCCAAGACCTATATGGCCAGCAAAAATGCCCTTTGGGGACTTTGGAAACTTTCTGTGGTCTGATACATATTTAAGTTGATGTTTTTTTCAATAAATCTGTTCACTTCCTCCTCCTGCCACCTCAGCTGCCATATTAAAGTGATGAAGTTGACCACAGCTTTACTAAATGGAAATATGCAGTTCACTTAGTCTTTAAACCATATAAATACCTAAGAGGGATTTCTCCAGTTTCTAAAATATGTCCTGAAACTACTGCTTAATGTTAAATCATTAGACCTCAGGCTTTTTTTTTTTTTTGCACAACCCACAAGCAAGCACTTAAAATCTCAGTCATCTTTGAGCAGAAGGAAAATGAGTATGTTGTGCGCAGTAAAACACCAAGGGCAAGATTCTAGTAATGCTGAAGAATCTTGAAAGGGTTAGTTATTTGATTAAAAGTGCAGCATGCTTGAAGATAATCTGACCTTTTGGAGATCCCCGTTTTCTGAGAGCTGCACAGACCTATGACAGCATAATTATGTGTTTTCAAGGGAACAAGGCTCTGTGCACTTCACTGAGGCATATTTTGGCTTCTGTGGTTTAACTGTGCATGAAATGTTCCCTTCTCTATTGTTTCAGGGGGGTGTGCATGTGTGCACCTTTGTGTCTGTGCATTTATTTAGCTAAGTGTTTTCTGCAGAAGGAAAAAGAAGAATAGAAGAAAATAGCTTTTTGTAAAGACTTTTACATCTAAAGTTCTTTAGTTGTTCCAAACCCATTTAAAGCTATATTTGACTGCCACTCACACTAAGAAGCCAGGGAGCAGAGCACTATCATAGCCACCAGCAGGGACAATCCTGCACCTTCCCCTAGGCCCTTCATGCTTAGACCAAGCTCCCTTCAGAGGCCACTCCACTCAATGCCACCCTCTAGCAGGTCTCTCCTTAAAACTCCTCTCTGTCATGACCCCTATGAAATGCATGACAAGGGCTAAGAAAGAGATAGTGTGGGATAAACATGGTTTATTGCGCTCGTCTGCAGTGGCTTGCCAGGGTCTTCTGCTCCTCCCATCTGCTCATTACATCCTTCTGCTATCTAGAGACTTACGACTTCAATCAGGCCTTGGATAAATGTGTTGAGGGGTGGAAATTACTTCTTTGTATGTTAGTACAATCTGCAGAAGAGCTGGAAGGTACCCATGGGCATTATTGCAGGACAGCCAAATGATAATAATCAATATGGCAGACAATTGGAGGAACAAACTGAGAAAAGAATTGGTAGACCTTTTTGCTTTGGCTGAGGCTCCCAAATATTTGAAGCATGTACCTGATTGGCAGAGATACAGTTAGCCATCAAGCCAAGGATACCACACACATATTAACACAGGTAGCTCAGATGACTGCAGATTTTGAGGCTACTCCAAGGTATGTCAAGGCACTCTTGTTTGGATGGTTCTGGGAGCAACACAGGAGAAAGCTCTTTCCTATACACAGTGAGGGGTCAGATGCTCCCAAGTATTGCTATGTGCCCCAGGGTGCCGAAAACACCTTAAATTGCCTTTGCAAGCACAGGTGGGTCAGTAGGCTTTGTCAAAGATATGCACACCAGTCAATAGAAGTTTGCCCCATCTGTCTTAGAAGTGTTTGGAAATCCAATACTCACTTGCAAGTCAGTTTTGTGAAGGGTGCAGCGTGCTTGGAAAGTGGTGTTTAAATACGACTACCTGGTTGGTATTTAGTCTGGTTTTTTTTTTTTTTTTTTTTAATGTCGGCTACACCAAAGCAGTGCTCTTTTGGATTGAGTTTTTAGCTGCTTTTTCATAAGTATTGTCCCAAACAGCATAAGGGTAGCACTCCATCCTCATTCTTCTGGACTTCAGGGAGATTAAAAAAGGAGATCTACAGAATTCTTTTTGCATTAGCAAATCTTTTTTTGGCATTCTGAAACATTTCTTCAGGAGTCTATTTAACCAGGGAATTTTTTATCAACATTTTCACTTTTTTTTTTTTTTTCTTAGTTATAGTCAAGTTTATATCTGCTCCTCTCTTCTTGAACACCTGACATTTTTGTGTTGACTACCTGCAGAGTCATTGTTCTTCAGCCCTTGTTCAGATAAACTAAAAGCAATTTTCTCCCTCTTCCTCCCACAGTCCAGAAAAGCTTTAAGCAATCAAAATTTCCAGCCTATAATTCAAATTATTTTCCTATATTATTATATATGATTTCTATAGGCATTCCATGTACATTTCTTAGGGTAGAATTTGGCCTGGTGGGATTCTTCACTGTGTGCCAGCATGAGGAAAAATGAATTTGTATTGTAAAATAAATTTATCTGAATTAACATTGAGTGGGAGTACATCACATGTACACCACTGATTTTTGTGATTCAGTGTTTTCACTGAGGGGATGGTAGTAGTCTGTACAATTTATTTTCCTCTGAAAATCACTCTTCAGGCAAGATTTAAATATTTATGAGTGATCCATAGGAATATTTGGTTTGCAAAGCCTTTGTTTCCCTTGGGAAGTGTGCTTCTGCCAGGACCTGTAACTTGCAGTCAGGCACTGTGCACGCAAGAAGGGAAGGTGCAGTTCAAGCATGTAATTTATATTTGCAGGATTTTCAAAACTGGTTGGTTTACACACACTCAGAAGTCATCATCTTTTAATAGCTTCCTCACATAAAGTAGAAGATTTAGACATATTCTTTAGGAGGAAAGGGTGTGTTTCCATGATAAACCTGGTGGTGACAGAGGCAAAACAGTGCAACAAAGTGAACCCTGCAAAGTGGACATCTAACCACGAGTGAGAGATTTGAAAGTCCCACAAAGCACACATGCTGAAGTGTGGGTATCCCGGACGCTTCCTGTGACCCCTCTTCCATGCCAAATTCACAGGGGATATGAAGTTGTTGCAATCATTGACTGCAAAGTCAATGAAGTAACTGGATGAAGTTACAGTATGTGATGCTGTTGCCAGGAGGGAGTCCTTTGTTTGATTTCTGTGTTGTTACAGAGCTGGAGGCTGTTGTTTGGGTGTGATGATAATGATGTCGCTCTAGAGCACAGCTACTGCATTTATTTTGCAGATTTCAGTTATTCAAAGATGACTTTTCTGTAAAAAGAAGAGACAATATTTTAACTTGGGAGTTTTATATACAGCATTAAACAAGCAGAAGCCCAGTGATTTGGGTGCACCAGATGAATTCTCCTGCAAATTCTTCACTGACTTCTTTTGGCCTTGATTTGGAGACTTAAGACCTGGGAACCACATCCTTCTCCTCAAGCTCGGCAGCCCTGAGTCCAGCATGTCAGACATCTGCAATTTTATTCCTCCTTACAGATTTTGTGTTAAATATCAAGACAACAGTGGCAGGGAGAGCACTGTTTCAATGAATACGAATGAGTATTCAGCAGCTACAGTAAACTGTTATTTTAAATCAAGTAGCTCAAAGGATGGTATAACAGAAAGAATAGGGGGATTTAAGTGGCCAGTAATAAAAATAGCCCTACTAATCTCATCCTGAGATGAAGCAAACACCCTGCTGTTGGCAAAACTAATTTCTCCCCAGTGTTATGCCAGCCTAACTCCCTGGCATATCTGAAGTCAGAGCTGTTTATGAGGTTATTCTTAGAGATTTCTCCCTTCCTAAAGACAAGGGAGGAAAACAGCGACTGAGGTGAATGTTCCAAAGCCCTCAGACTGTGTTTTTGTTTGTGATTTATGGTTCAGATACAGACATCCAGTCTTGGTAGAAATAGACTTGCTAGTATGTTTAGCAGCATGTTTAAGAAGGTGGTTTTTAAGCAGAGATTGGAAACAAAAAGGGAGTAGTTGCGCTCCTGAGGACTGCAAAACAGGTCAGTCTGTCTGTGGTGTACAGCACTCTCCTGTTCCTCTGAGGAGAAAGCTCTTAGTGCATTTCAGCTCCTGCAATGACAGTGATGCTATGTTTCAGGTTTCTCACTGCACTGTAAATGACATAATATTAAAGAATTGCCTTTGGACAGGAACACACAAATGAAGAAAATGTATTTGATTAGAAACAACTACTAATAATTGCAAAATACTACCTGATTGCAAGCAGTATGACCACAGTAAGTGCTGCTCTCACCCATTCTTGGTTATATTTCATTTTCCATCTCTTTGGGTTTTTTTTTCTTTTTTTTTTTTTCCTCTGTGTAATGGAGGTATAAGCCTATGTTGGCCCTGCTATTTGCAAGCCACTGAACATAAGAAATTTGCACTAGCTGCATGCCACTGAACATAAGAAATATATTTGATCTAAGGCAGTTACCAGATGTGAAAAATTTTGCCCAGATCTTCAGTCAGGTCTTCCAGTTGCATGAGCCAAGTAAATAGGGCCAGAGATGATAGCAGAAAACGCTCTCTGGAACAGTCACAGAAAGTGGGCTATATACTTAATTTTTAGCATATAATTATCTATAAATACATAAAAGTGGGGAAGGAGTTCTTTGGGGTAGACTGTTTATCTGTGCTGAAAGGAAAAACTCAAAAGCTGAAAGTAGCTTAGATAGTGAGAAAAATATTTAACTGTATTATTTAACTCTATTAAATTCACTGCAATTTGTATGACTTCCAGGGACACTAGATAACACCCTGAACAAACTTATCAACTCTTATAGATGCCTTAGACATCAATTGTATCCTGTCCAAAGAACGGAAGAGATGATCTGGAATGTTTTTCCATGTCTGAATTCAGACTATGATGAATAGTTTACAATGAACTTGAAATAACAGCGTTACAAAGGGAAAAACATTGCTATGGTAACAAAATATTTCTATTTTAACTGAGCTTGGTGTAAGAAAATAAGCAACAGTGTGATTTAAACAGAAACAGACTTTGCAACATAATAAATGCAATCATTACTTTAAATCATAATTTAGCCTTATTTGTGATGGCACATCTACCTGTAACTCTGTTTGCCATTTTCTGAGCTTGCAGAAACAAATAACAATGTTTTACAGCTTTATAAACTGAGACAGGAGTTTAATGATCTAGTCTCAGGAGACAGCAGTTTTTTAACAAAGCTAGATACAGTGTGTGCATGATACAGGATATGAGGTACGAGCTAGTGTTAGGCACCAATCTGAGGGGCCTGAATTAGGAGTCCTTGTTGCCAGAAGGTATCTCCACATTCAGTGAAGCATTCTACCCCCACTGCATAACTGTCTTTATTTGAATTACCAAGAGCACATTGTAAGGCCCAGTTTCACCTCTAATTTTTGGGGAGCACAACAAATCTGTTTTCCTTGTAAGTGATTTAGATTAAGTGCCCAGAAGATGAACCAGGACCAAAGGTTTTCGTTCAGTCCATTGGCTGGTAAGAACTACAAAACTGTATTCCAACACAACCTTAGGCCACCCATTTACCATCCTACAAGCTGCAATGAAGATTTCTCTGACTACTGGTTACTGCCAGCAACAGTGTTCACTTTTGCTACAGCCATTCAGCAAAACAGTGTTTTGGCCAAAGGACAAAATTGAGTATCTTCCTCTGATAACCAAGAATTTTCTCGTTGTCAGTGTAACAAAATAAGGTGTAAACAAACTCCTTTGCTCTCACTAAGCCTTTTTACAGCCAGATGGCTTGGCTGCTGTGGTGTGTTTTTTT
>NW_008583063.1:0-644 GCF_000691845.1 Merops nubicus | reverse complement strand
AGAAACAACAAATGTTGCGGGGCAGGGGGCCGGAGGATAAGCGTATAAGTGCCACACGTACCGCTCAGCCTAGTGCCCCTCCCATGCCCGACTTATGAAATAAGCCACCCGCCAATGAACCGTCTACCTCAGCTTGTAAAGGGCCACTTAACGTGGACTCCCAAGAGAGTCAGGAACAGCAGGACTTAGAATATGACCCAGATTGGTTGCTGCCCCTGCATCGCCCCGATAAAAGGGAGATTCCAATATGGGCACAAAAATGGCGAGAGACACCGCCCTCATACGCCAGAGATCATGCAGGGGGAAGTAGTGACGAGGGAGAGAACAGAAGCCTTCTACCAATGAATAAGCCAGACCGCATTTTTGCCCATAAAAGGGAGCTTCAGCAGGGTGGACGGTTCCCCACCCCCTCAGCTCGGCTCTCCGCCCCCTTGGCTCCCCCTGCGCAGGCCAAGACATCGATATGTTCAGTGGCCCTCCCCGAGAACTGGTTGCGGGCGGGGCGGTTAGCTCCGGACATGGTGTGCTGCACCAAGCCCCTGACTCCGGAAGCACTGCGATGCGCTGGGGAGAGACACTACAGTCAAAGAAGGAACTTACTGCTGAAGTTACCAATAACTTAAACACCCTTCTAAGTCCTTTTT
>NW_008583062.1:567-2035 GCF_000691845.1 Merops nubicus | reverse complement strand
CGCTGGCAGAGGCGCCCTCCTCCACCCGCCGCCGTTTAATTGAAAATAATAATGACAGTGTTGATGAATTTATTAACCGCTCCCCTGAGGATCGATTCAGTCGGTATTTGCCCAACACGCGGAGCCCTGGCAGCCTCCCAGCAGAACCCGAAAGCTTGACTGTTCCCAGGCAACCGCGGCGCCCGGGCCACGCAGGACAACCCTCCAACAGTGCCACGGTTTCAATAAGGACTCTGCCCTACAAAGGAATCTCAAGGTGTCAAATAAACTAAAGTTAATAGTAAGCTAAATAGTAGTAGGAGGGCCAACATCGACTGCCTCACTCCCTTATTTTACCCCGTGTAAAAAATTAGCATTTTTCTTCTACGAGCAGCTGCAGAGTCTGCAGGCTGCTGCATTTAAATACTGCAGATTCCTTTGGGCCTGTATGGAAATTGATATCACGCTTCCCACACAAAACAAAGACCCCGAGGCAGGATGCAATTACTTTGCTCACAACAGCACAAAAAGTATGAAAAACTCTAAGCCAATCCAGTGAAGAAAAAACCAAGAACTGAACATGTCTGTGCAATAAGAATCTGGGGCAACACAGTGGACTAAAAATGGTTTAACAACCATATAAAAATTACAGCTTCTTGGTGCTAAGAAAGGCTTCTCAGCAAGAGAAAAATGGTCACTAATCATGGAAAATCTTACCCATGCATTCGCTTTGTTCTAACACAAACTCAAACAAGGCTGCCAACTGACTGAACACTGTTGGAACTTTGAGGAGAAGGTGCAGAGCTTTCACCAACAGCACTAAGAAGAAAAAGGAAGGTTTCAACAGAAGAAGCATAAACACTGACAAACACAGAGAAAGAAAACATTAGAAGCATGCATTGCTTAATTTCTAAGGGGCTTTGTTATCAAATTCAAGGCTGGGCTCAACAGGGCTCTGAGCTGAGCAGCCTGCTCTAGCTGCAGATGTCCCTGCTCACTGCAGCAGGGTCGGACTGCATGGCCTTTAAAGGTCTCTTCAACTCAAACCAGCCTGTGATTCAATCATTCTACAATTCTAAATAAAACATTTCACACGTCATTTTACATTGCAACAAACATCCATAATTTACAAGGACAAGTCCATCCTGAAGCATGTGCCTTAATTCCAGCGGCCCAGGATCTGTTGGTATTTGCTCAGAACGCTCAGGGGTTCCAGCAGGCGCGTGAGCCCACAAGGCAGCACTGTGGTGAAAATCCCACAGAAGGCTGGTAGCAGGCGGGTGTGCATCCTCCAAAAGGAGGTGGTCTGAGTTGCTACCCTTCAAGTTATCATCTGTGCCTCGCCCAAGAGCCCTCAGGCCCTGACCATGCTGGAGAGACCACCAAGCTCCACTGGTGCGGTATGCAGACCCACCAAGCTCTACCAGCACAGCCTCCACACTCCACCAAGCTCTACTGGCACAGTGTCCAGATCCCACCAAGCTCTACC
>NW_008583062.1:0-241 GCF_000691845.1 Merops nubicus | reverse complement strand
CCCCTTGACGTCGCCCAGCACAGCCTGTAGCACAGCCTTGACTCTGCTTTCCCTGCAGCAACTACAACACCTTCCGACATGGAAAATGAATGCCAGAACATGTCTAAGGGAAGAGGATGAAAATGTCTTTGCTCTCCTGAAGCAGGCACAGCTGCTCTCACAACCTCCCATTTTGCGTCTGGGCTACAAACGCTTTCCACCCATTAGCAGATGCTGCACCCCGGCCCCCCCAGCTCTCCCC
>NW_008583061.1:859-3880 GCF_000691845.1 Merops nubicus | reverse complement strand
CAGGTCCCTCAGCCTTTCCTCATCTGATTCTCCAGTCCCACAGCATCTCCATAGCCCTAAAGGCTGCACAGTGCTGGGAGTTGGCCCCTGCAGCCCCCCCAGCTGAGCAGAAAGGGCCCTGGGGGCCGGCAAAGCGGGTGGCTATTTGTGACACGTGCTTTTATAGCCAAAATCTGCTCATCCAGACACCACCACAGGCAGTGCTGGACCTGTCTGAGCTGGGAGGTGGCCAAGTGGGTCCCGTCACCCTGTGTGCATGGGCAGAGGTGTCCATCACTCCAGGAGCTGAGTCCATTTGTGTCTGGTAGCAGCTTGGAAGCCAGCTCCAGGCAGGATCCCAGCCTCGGGAGGGTGCCTTGTCCCTGGTGACTCCAGCCTGAGCCCAGACTCGGAGCAGGAGCTCTGTGGGTGCTCACACAGCCCCGCTGTGAGCCAAAGGAGCACGGCAGAGATGTCACCATGAATTCAGCCATGGCATGGTTGGCTTCTGCAGCCCCGAGGTGCCTGAAGTCTTCCCTATTTATAGAGTGTCTGCCAGGCGGAATTGGTCAAACTGGCATTTGATGTCAGCTGGGTGGTGGGTGTGAGCTCTGGCACAGGAGGCTTCCCTGGGAGCTTCTCCAGGGTCCTGCATGCCTTGATGGAGCTGCTGCTGCCCCATCCCCTGGGATGCTGGTCACTCCATCCAACTGGGCATCTCAGGTCCAAGGACTGTGCGGTGCCCTTGAGGTGGAAAGTCTTGTTGGTGGCTTCATGTCTCTGCCTGTCCCAGGGTTTCTGATGGCCCTGCTGCACTGTGACCTGTGCATCATCTCTTGCCATTCCTTCTAGCTCAGGTCTGAGTTTGCTTCTCGCTCTGTGCTGCAGCTCCCCACGATGTTCTGTGCTGCTTTGCTCATTGGCAGAGCTGCTTCTCCCCAGGAAATCTTAATTTCTAGAGATGCCAAGTAGGAGGCAGATGGACTCTGGAGCTCTCTGGGGAGGCAGAGGTCCAAGTCTCATGATTTTCCAGTGTTGTAGCAGGTTTCAGGGTAGGGGTTTTCCCCCAGGCTCCTCTCCCTTTGAGGTCACCTTGCATTGACTCTGTCCTTTGATGGCCATTTGTGGCTGTGCAGAAGCTCCGTGGTGACGTGAGCAGCAGATCAGCCAAGCATCTAGCTCACTTTCCTCTGATCTGATAGCTGCTGAGGAGCTGATGACAGCCTTGCCAAACCAGGAAGCCCAGCCAGGAGGCGGGTGGGCGCCCCGGGAAGTCCTCTGGGGTGCTGCAGGTCGGCTGGACGGCTTTGGCAAGCATGCTGGATGGCGTGGGCAAGCTGCAGCCCCCAGGCCCTGGGCTTTGGCTCAGCACTAAAGCAAGCTCCTCCTGACCAGCTCGGGCCTCGGGCCAAGCCTGCACTGGCTGGCTGGTTGGTAATCCATGTGTTGTCTTTGCTCTCATCCTTCACCTCACCATGGCTTTTTCCAGCCCCGTGCTCTGCAACAGGGGAGCAGGGTGGTGAGGAGGTGGCGAGAGCTGGGGTGAGACCGTTTATCTTGCATCCCATCCTGCCTCTGCCTTCAAGAGAGCATCTCCAGGAGCTGATCCCACCGTGCTTGCCCCTGGGGCTGTCCCTAGGGCCTGAGTCAGGCAGCCCCTGGTGCTCCACCCCTGGAGCTGAGCCCTGTCAGCAGGAGGGGTTGTGAGCTGTGCTGGTGGAGCCCTGCTCTGGGCTTGCTGCTGCGCGTCCCCCCTCCTCCCCAGCCCACCAGCTGGGCACTGTGGGTGCAGGTCCCTCAGCACCTTCCCTGCAGGAGTGGCCTTGTCCAGGAGGGCCAGGTGGGTTTTCCTGGGTGAGCTTGGCCAAGCTGGCAGCTAGACCCCCTCAAAAAGAGGGGTCAAAGGGCTGGGGGACAACAGCTCCTCACACTGCCCAGTGTGCTCCTGGGGCTGGAAACTTTGCTCAGCTCCACTCTGAGGAGATGCCATGGAGCAGCAGAGCCCTGTGGGAGGGCTGAGGGACCTGTGGCTGGGACAGGAGGCTCATGGCTCACCCATCTTGTGTCACTTGCAGCTGGCAGGACCACCACCAGCGAGGAGCTGGAGGACATGCTGGAGAGTGGCAACCCAGCCATCTTCTCCTCTGGGGTAAGTACCAGTGCACCTAAAGCTGCACAAAACCCCCTCGTCCTGTGGGGTTGGCTGGTGGATGTGCTGCCCCAGTGGCCCCAGGATGGAAGTGATGGGCTCAAGCAGGAGGTGGGACCTGAGGATGCTGCCTGAGCAGGGGCTGTGTCCTGACCAGAGGGTGGGGTGGGAGTTCACTGCAAAATTCTGGGCTGGGGGGTTCCCCGGCTCCTATCCTTCCCTCTCTGGGTGCCCCTAATCCTGGCATCTGAGGGGCTGAGCACGGCACTCAGTGGTCCTGTCTTCTTGCAGATCATTATGGATTCAAACATCACCAAGCAGGCGCTGAACGAGATCGAGACACGGCACAGCGAGATCATCAAACTGGAGAACAGCATCCGAGAGCTGCACGACATGTTCATGGACATGGCCATGCTGGTGGAGAGCCAGGTAGGGCTGCTGGGGAGCCCCTGCCTGCTGGCTGCTGAGGGGCTGAACTGGGATCGACTCAGCTCCCACTGGGGCTGAACTGGGCTCCCGGGGGCCGGAGCCACCCACCCTGCACCCCAGAGCCAGGGTGAGCCACCCACCCTGCACCCCAGAGCTGGGGTGCTGCGTGCCCGGGGTGGGAGGGTGAGTGGTGGGCTCTGGAGGAGGGCAGCGGGTGGCAGCCACGCAGGTGGACATCTCTCCATCTCCCTCGGAGCTGGGGGTCCTATGGGGTGAGCTCAGGGTGCTGCCAGGCTCAGTGGCCCTGCCAGGCCACCCCTGGCTGTGCCAGCGTCCCGCAGCGCCTGGCGCTTCAGGGGGGCACACGCTGTGGTGTCTCTGCTCACCCCCCTTCTTGCCTGCCATGCTGCCACGGCCCGAGGAGACGTCGGCGGCAGGTAAAGCCCCGCCCGGGCCGCACGCGT
>NW_008583061.1:0-820 GCF_000691845.1 Merops nubicus | reverse complement strand
GCTGCCCCGTGGCGCGGCTGCCTTGCTGCCCTGTCTGGGGGGCCAGACGTGGGGGATTCACAGTTCCCTGCCCCGTTCTAAGGGCTAGAGCGTGTCAGCACCATGGGGTGGAAGGCTGGTGGCACCAGGGGCAAAGGGGTGCTGGGCTGGCAGCTGCCTGCTCTGCCCCGGGCGTGGCACGGGTGCCAAGGAGAAGCAGCAGGGTCAGGCAAGGCAGGGAGCAGTGGGGTGGGATTTGGTGTTTGGGGGGGTTAACACCAGAGCACCCCTGGGTTGCAGGGCTCAGCCTCCCTGTGCTCTCCAGCCCTGAGAGATGAGCGTTGCAGAGCTGTTGGCCATGCCCCTTGACTCTGCCAGCCCCTGATGCCCTCCGTGCCATGCAGGAGGGCACTGAGCTTCGAGCTACCCATCCCTGCCAACCCTGTCAGTCACACCAACTGCTGCAGGAGCTGGCTGCTTCCCTGGGCAGTTGGGATGGGGACAAAGGAGGTGGACAGGGTAGGGGAGCTGCCCCCAGTCTGTGTCCCACTCATCCACATCCTGCAGGGGGGGGCCAGAGCGGGGCAGGGGGCTTTGCAGGCCCTGCAGTGGGGCTCTCCGCTCCGGGCAGGGCGCTTGTGCGGGGCAGCGTGGTGGTCCCTGCATGCGAGGGGTCTGCTGAGGGTCCCATGGGGTACTGCTGGCATGGTCCCTGCTCCCCCATTGTACCTCCGTTCTCGGTGTGCAGCGCGGGGTCAGCGTGGATGCTGTCATAGCTTTGGTGTCACCTGAGATACCAGCCAGGGTGGCCACTGGGCCAGGACTGGGGTGGGGATCCCCC
>NW_008583060.1:2615-33157 GCF_000691845.1 Merops nubicus | reverse complement strand
TAAAAGTGGTTTAAACCACCACACACAGATTCAGGGAAAGAACCTGAGCTGTCTTTATCAGTGTTCATAGGCAAGCCCTTCCCATCTTCAGGAATAGGATGATGGAAAAAGGACTTTCCTGAACACTAATAATGCAGTAATGACCATACTGATCTCACTATCCTTGTCTTTGATATTAATAAGGATGCTTATAAGAACAGAGCAAATACACAGTATTAGCTTCCCATGAATATTCTCCCAGACTCTGGGAAGGAATTTTCCAGCAGAGCTCTCATCTGGGTATGCCGTGAATGATTTTTGTTCCTCAGATTTGCTTAACGACTGTCTGAACTCCTGCACATTTTGAACTTCACAACGTTTCCACAGCCTAGCTACTGGAAGAAGTGCCTCCTTGAGTTAGATTTTAACATGTGGATATCATTTATAGTGTCTCATTCTTGTCCTGGAAGAGACAACCCCTACCAGATCTTTCCAGATTTTGCAGTTTTCCATAGGTGAAGGTTCCTTATACAAAAAAACACTTTGTGTATAACTTTGACTCTTTGTTATTTCTGTATCACTTTTCCAGTTCTACCATACCACTTTCAATATGGGCAAGCTAGAACTATGGGCAGCACTCAGTTATTAGCACAACAGACACTTATGGAGAGGCATAAAGTTGATTTTCGTTTGTTCTCTGCACATTTTCTTAATGTGACTCCTGGCATTCTAGCTGCCCTTTTAGTACCAAGTAAGTATTGAATGAAATTTTTCAAAACCCAGCTTTAATAAATTCAAGACTATTTTTTTTTCCTAAGCACTAATAATTTAATTCCAAACCTGTTTCAGAAGATTTGGACTTTTTCTCCTGTACATATTACTTTACATTTATCTGAACTGGATTTCATTTGCCATTTTATCCCATTACTCAGACTTTAATCCGTCTCTTAGTAAGTAGCCCTTATCCTTACTAGCCTGGAAAACATAGTATCATTGTTGTCTCTTCCAGATTACTTGCATATATGCTGAGCAACACAGACTCCTGTGGGATTCCAATAGTGATCTACTTCCCACTTTTTATTTTCTGTCTTTTGTTATGTATGTGTAGGAGACTATTTACTTTTGTTCCAAGAGTACCTCAGTTTCTTTATCAGACAATGAGGGATTTTACAAAATGTCATTTGAATACCAGCTGATTTAGCTTGTCCCTGTGGTCAGTGCCTCTTTTAAGAAACTGCAATAGATTACTGAGACTTTATTTCCCTGTGCAGAAGCCACATTGATGCTTCTTCTCTGCATCGTATTTAGTCATGCAGCTTATAACTGGTCTTTAGAATAATTGCTCTTAGTTGTCCAATATGCACATCAGGCTTCCTGGTATATTCCCAAGATCTTCCCTATGACTTCTCTAAAAATTTTTTATCATGCTGGCCACCGTCTATTCCTACGACACCAACGGTTTTAAATGAGAGATTACGTGTTTCAGTTAGTAATTTGGCTATTTCATCCTTGAGTTCCTTTAAAGCTCTTGGGTGAATAACATCTGGTCCTGGTGATTTGTTATTGTTCATTACAAGCAAGTGGGATGTGGAGTTTGGAGTGAACATCTCAATAGTGAAGATGATAGAAGGGGAACAGTTCAGAACTGATGGAAATATCTTTAAAGATAAGCAATTTGTTGTTGACATAAAAGTAAAGAGGGATTCAGTGAGAGGGATATGTTCAAAGAGGTGATTTCAGAGGATGATCTTCACAGGAAAAATTTCAATAGATCTGGATGCATAAAGTTTGCCAATGGTAGAGAAAAGGACACAGAAAAATAAAGATGAAACGTTAGCAGAACCTAGGCAATTAACTGCAAAAATATACTAAATATACTAAATATACTAAAAAGGCTGTATTTATAAAAATTTTTTTCTGCATATGAGAGCTTAATTGACAAAACTAATTTTTGAGAGTTTGAGTTTGCCCATAGCAAGAACTGGACAGCTGAGAGGCTGCTGCCTCGGTATTGTAGTCTGACTGCCATTTGCTGGGACTGACAGAAAAAGCAAAGACTATAAAAGAACAGGAATTGAGGCACAATAGCTTACAGTGAAGGAGGGTTGTCTGCATGCAGAATCATACAGAATAAAGAAAACTCGTGACTGAACTTGGATGGGATCTCCAGGGCGTCCTAAAGAAAACTTAATTGAAAGTAACGGACATTGTATTTAGCAGTGCTGACATTGTACTTTATTTGTGAAGTAAAGTACTATTATACTTAGAAATGCTTTGCAAAGCCAGTTTGCTCATGTCAGTCATAAGTCTTTTGAAAAGCTGAATAACAAAAGAGGAGCTTCACTCACTTCATGTGAGTCTGTGTAACAGTGAATTTGAGCTATGTAAGAAAACTGGGAAATAAATAAGAGACTAAGGACTGAACAAGGACAGCTGTACTGTATATTTCTACTGTTGAAATGGGCAACAGATAATGGAACTGCTACTCAGAAAAAGCTCTGAAGGTATAAAAGAGTGCCTGACTATGATTTAAGATACAAATTACTCCTGATACACTTTTGGTGAGTGGTCAGTAATAGGCATTCAACCAGATTCTGACCAAAAATGTTATCTTCATTTTCTGTTCTTTAAATAGACTTAATAATGAAATGCTTCATCTCAGCTGAAAAGTAGCTATGCTTTACTGTAGAAAAAATATTTTACAGACATGCTAGACATTGTTGTTTATACTCCGTTGTCACTCACTCACGCTAATAAACTAACTGTGTGGAAATGGGAAAGAACCAGACTCAAAATCTCATACAACAAAAAATAAGAGTATCAGGAAATGTAATGTGAACAAACAGGAAGAGCTGCCATGATTGTTCCATGCAAACCCCAAACTTGAATAGGAAAGTATGAGAAATTTAGAGGGGAAATACAGACATAAACATCTTGCAAAATGACACACAAAAAATATATTCTTTTGATACATACAGTTTTGTGGAAACATCTGAACACATATACTGTTCTTTTCACAGAGTCATTGGATGGAGAATGAGGAATCTGCATGCAACTAAAACTCTTTGGAGTACTGTGTACACTTGATTTGCTTCCCATAGCTAGATTCTTCCTACATATGAAATTCTCATATAGGTTATCTCTTTAAAAAAGAATGAAGCCGTAAACCTTTTCATAGTGTAACTTCCTAAACATCACTTTCACTTAATACCTAGTCAGCATATTACAGGTGTTTACATCATCAGAGTCTAGGTCGGTCTTCTGACAACTTTAAACAGAAAATGAAGCAAATCTGAAAGGCATCAAAATATTTTTACTGAAGACATTAAGACCTTTTGTGTATGGAGTCTATTGTATTTGAAATAATACTGTAAGGAAGGATATTTTATTTAGAGTAAAAGCAACTGAATATCTAATTAACATGATGACTTTGACCATAGTCAGACTACTAATATTGAAAATAATATTAATTTGGTAAATCTTGAAATAAAGTTGAGTCTGTTTGTATAGTAAGTACATTCAAGTTTGGATATGATTCTGAATCACTGTTTTTTTGTTGGTATTCAGAATTTTGAATGGACTTTTCTGTAATTTTATTGGTGGAATCAGAGTTTCCTTTTTCAGCTGCCTTTTTTTAAATGTTGATTCTGCAAGTGACATTTAATTCTGATGATCAAAAATATTTTGAATGCCTATTGCCAACTGAAGTTAAAAAATGTGTCTCAAAAAGACAAGAGGCAACTACTATGAAGAAAAACATGTAATAATGTAGTTTATTCAAACATACTTAACTTAAAAGGAGAAATATTTCTGGCATTCTAATTGGAATGATTGCAGCAACTTTATCTTGTCTTTAATAGTGAGCATAGCATTATGGGCTGTACTGTTTTTTCCTTTTAGTGACTGTATTTGCAATCAAGGATGTGATAGGTGAGATTAAAAGAAAACAACAAACAAACAAACAAACCAACAATTTTGGAAACTGCAGTTCTATTGTTTTCACTGGTTGTATAGTTGCCAAGACTGACTGAATATCCTGATCATAGATGACTATGCTAAAAAGAGCAGATTCTGAGTGCCCGATATGGTACATTAGTGCAGTGTCTTCAAAAAATAAACTATCCCATACAAGTTTACAATTGTCTCTGTGAGTTCAGACCATTTCTTCAATGTGTTTCACAGAGTGTTTCTTATACACCAAAGTTAAATCAGTCCATGCAACAGAAGTTTTAGTATTTAATCAGGATTTGGAGGGCTTACTTTCATATTTATTTTCTTTTCCTCTAGATGTTGCTGTTTCTTTAATTCTGTTTTTAATCTGGGATTAATGTTACTTCTTAGGTATGTACAAGGTAGCAATTTTGCCTCTATTATTCTCATGTAAGCCTCATAATATTTTTAGCTCCCTCAATGTTCCTCCTTTATTAGATTCAGGATAACTGATGACTTAGCCAGAGAGATAGGTGTAGAGGATCTGCTGTCCATTTGAACTGATGGTTGGCATTTTAAAGAGGAGATTAAGTAGAGTTCTTGTTTCTTATCTCTTGTGCCAATGTGTCCAACAATGTGTGGGGTCATGCATGGTGTGAAACAAAAACTTTACGCACCCCTAGATTAGCAAAAATGATCTGCTCCAACAATAGGGTACGAAGGTGTTTCTGCTTGTTCAGGGTCTCATACTGCAGTCAGCATCCAACCTTCATAGTTTAGCCAGAAACCATAAAAAGATATACTGTGGACAACTAACTTTCCATGAATCTAGGTGGTTTGGGTGTTATTGGATAAGAAATATCAGAAGCAAACTCTTGAAAGAGCCTCTATTCTCAGCGAATAAAAATTCAGCTTGGTTCACTACATTTTGACAAGATGCTATTTAAGGTTATGTAAAATAATTCTGTAAAACTCTATATTAACACAAAGCATGTAGGTATTTTGATTTATAGCTATATCCCACTGCTCACTGTGCCGCCAAAACTTAAACACACTGTGTACAAATATGAAGAAAATCAACTAATACCTGCAGAATCTGTAGGTTGCATTATCACCTCTAACTATTCCTATGTGTTATTTAACTTATTCAGAACAGAAGCTGATATTTAGCCACTTTTAATTCTGTGTGATTTTTTTTTTTTTTTTTTTCCTAGTAATGAACTTATTTACAGAAATCTTTGGAAAGCAAACAAGCGGTTTTAAACAGCTGCATATGTCTCATGACTCATAAAACTGCATTTTTCAATAAAATATTAGCAAATAATAATTACGCTTAATGTCTTTATTGTAAAAGCTGTTCTGGAGTAAAAAAAAAATTTTGTCATTTTTTTCGTTTTACAGTTAGGTATGCATGAAAAAGATGGGGGGTTGGGTCTATTTAGTGACTCTTATCCTGTCTAAGATTAATTAGTAACGCAATATGATTTTATCAGGCATCTGCTGTGTAATCTACTTGACTTTAATCATGAAAGAATGTACCAGTTTCATTCATTTCAATGGGTAACATGATGAGAAGTTAGTCTTAGCAACTACCTTTTGTTAGCCCTGGAGATCAGCTAGAAGAAGGAAAGCACTTTCACATGGGACAAAACAAACAAACAAACCAACCCTTGAAGCATCCAACGAATATTTCATAGAATCTGTGATTTGCAGAGAGAGACATGCATCTAACATGTCACTTTGTACTCTGGTAAGCAGTGGGCTAGACAACAATATCTTTACTTGTATCAGTAAACATCGGTCACTATAACTTTGCAAAAATATATTTCGCCGGAGGTTTTAAACCCGCTGGTTTTGCCTGGGAAGAAAACACCCCCAGCGGGACCCCAGTAGTACCTCCAGGGTGGTCGTCAGTGAAGAGGAGGGCAGTGGAGAGTAAAGGAGGGATGGCAACGATCGCTTTCTTCCAAAATAAAAGGTTTTAATAACATGAAAATAACAAACAAGAACACTTGAGGCAGGCACTGAAACAGCACCCACCCCAGGGGAGAAGCGAAAGAGCATGTGGCCTTGGGGCCAGGGTTTTTTAACAGGTTGGTAGGTGGGTTTACAAAGGCATTGTCCTGTAAGGATACCTGGATGGGTTACCGACAGGTCAGGGGTCCAATGGGTGTTAGGGGATTGGTCTTGTGGTGGCTAAGCCAACCACAACCTGGGAAAGGTGGAAAATTCTGGATGTGTGCCCCTGTCTGGGGACAAAGAGGCATCAGAAACCTCTGTCTCCAGGAGGCGCACTGCAACAAGTCACGTACAAAATACTACACTGAAATTTAAATGTAGGCTGTGCTTAAACCCTATAAACTGTCTTTAGTCTTTAGAAAGATAGCAGGGACTTTTAGGGACCAATTTTACTTTAGCTGGAATGTCACGTCTGTCATTTTTAGGATAAAAAGACAATCATCTCTTCTCAGAATTTACTTCCACTATAAATTAAATTAAATATTTCTTATTGCACTGTACCCCATGTCTCTTTGCATTTCATAATTTCCCTTCCTTTCCAGGCTGCCTCTTTTCAAGTGTGTCCCATACATTAAACCCATCTTAAATTGGAGTAAAGTAGCATACCACTAATTTTAAAAAAATTAATGGTACAACAAAGTTATAATCATACTGTCTTTTAAAGAAAAAAAATATAAATCCAGGGAGTTTTAATAAGTACATTTTAATATTAAAACTTTTAAAAAAATTATAAAAATAAAAGATAAAAAGCATAGAAATGCAGAAGTAATGGAAGATGGGCAAGTTAAATTTATACTACTACAAAGTAACAGTTCTAGCTTCAGATTAGGTTAAGTGGATTTTTAAAAACAAATATTTTAAAAATTGTATGACTGTCTGAATAAAAATAAACTTTAAAGAATTATGGAATTAGGATAAAATCTTATGAGTTTTGCTCAAGAAATTCAGTAATTTTGAAACAGGTCTGCACAGGGGATGTGTAGCAGATCATGCTTCAAACTGAATAGGGTCACAGAATACAAGGTCACATGAAATATAATTTGATCTCTGCATCAGAAGCTGCTATATTTCATTCAGGAGTTTCTATTCTAAATCAAATACCTTGACTGTGATTAATGGGTAACTTGTGTACTGCTTAGTTCTTTGGTGCTGTCTGGAATCTGTGAGTGGGAGGGATACTTACTTTTTCATAAAGGAAAAACCTGAACTCCTAGGACACTTTGCTATGAGTTTCTGAAGTTGTGGTGGAAGAGCTATGAGGGGGATCCAGTTGTTATTTTGATAGGTAGATAGAAGTTTGGATTTTCTTTCCAGATAATTTTTTTTAAATGTTGTTTACATGTGAAGATGAAACCTGTCCAACATATGCTGCTATCAAAAGATAATGCAATAAGAAAAAATATTTCAGTAGTTTAGTATTCAATTCTGACAAACAGATGAATTTTTAAACCTCATTGTATTGAATGAAACACAGCCATGCTGTGATTTTGGTTATGGAGAAATGCTGTTGGAAATCAATAAAACAGCATGTTTTCCCCAACACAACAGCTTCCTAGTCAATAAAAATATCAAGTTATATGCTATAAAAATGTGGTATTTAGGTGGATTTCTTGAGAATGAAAGTCTAGTTGGTTTGTTTGTTTTGTTTTGTTTTTTTTTTTTCCAGACAGAGTTTATGAATAATATTTTTCCAACTTGCTTCCCAATACGGCTTTTAACCTCATATGGTTAAATGAAGTTCTGAATCAAGTTGACAGATATGTCAGACCAAAACTACCCATCTTTTCCCCAGCAATTTCTACTGATAAATCTTTATGTGGCACTGTTATTAAGAAGATTCAGGGTGTTGGAAATTTAGCTTTCTTCATCATTATATAAAAACTGTGGGTTCTGAATGTGAATTGTATACGGTCTTACAGAAAAAAAAAAAACTCCATTTTTTGAGACTCTCCCAAGTTACAAGTTATTTGTGTACCCGATTTGAAAACAAGGATTCTGATTCCCAGCTATTGTGTGAAGCTTTGAAATGTGAAATCATTTCACATCAGTAAGAAGAACATACGCAACAGTCATCAAAGGATCAACCTACACCTAAACGTGAAGCAAGTAACATTACAGAGCTGGACAACTGAAACAGCACCTTTCTTCCAAGTCAGTTTTGTGTGGTAACACTGAGCATCCTGTCTGCTCAGCTACACTTCTTTATATGTACTCCTCATTGCAAGACAGCACTGCAGCTGGGAGGCAAAGGGAACTAAAACACTCAAGTTGATTTGTATTTGCCAATTAAATAAGAATTACATTGGCCTTGGCAATGTTGCTCTTTAATGTCATTGACCAGACTGGTGTTGATTTATGCCATAAAAAACAGGTATATTTTAAATACTGTGTGGTGCAATAAGCGCTAATGACTCTTGCAGCGCTTGCCCCTTACGGAGAGAGGAAGTTGGGAGAAACTCGGACTTTTTGTGGCATGCATTACAGTGAGTCACAGCCCTGTCCCTGCTGTTATTGTCATGAGAAGGAAGGCTCCTTCCTCATCCGAGTCTGCCACAACGTTCTCTTGATAAAACGCTCCCTTCAGTGTGGGTCTGAGATGTTATATATTATGTGTGTGTACACACACTCCTTTACATATGCATTTATTTACATTTACATACATACACTGTATAAGTTCACACATTATACACATGCACAACTTCTAATTGCATATAAATAATGGAACATATGTGAGTGCAGAGCCTGTAAATCATAAATGAGACAACTGCTGACACACAGTAATAATGGTGAATGAGCTGAACTATTAAAAGTTGTAAGTCTGAGCCTACTGAAAGTACTGGCCAGGTAAGGTAACACATAGATTATGCAATTCCCAGTCATGCAGGGAAAATATGAAGGAAAGAAGTTACCTTGCACATATTGGTTCTGCCTGAGAAACCCTAAGTGCGTGTGTGGGAAGAGCTGAAGGGAAGAAAATAAAATCTAGGTTATCTGTATGTAGCTACAGTAAGCCCAGCTGAATCAATACAGTGAGTCCCCATCATCATTATCTGGGCCTAGAAAGAGGGCTCTAAGAGACAAAGTTGCATTAAGAAGAAATGTGTGCTTCCTTTTAGTGGAGATGGATTGTGAGGATGCTTTCATTTTTGTCGGAGCATCTCCTCCTCAGAGAAGAGGGTGAGTATTCCCCATACTCTGGGCAATACCTGGGTTGTGCTCAGCCTCACCTCTCAGAAGCAACTGGATCTTCAAAGCCCATGCTTTCTTCAAGTTACAACAGGATCTAAAACTCTTGTGGAACTTTGACAGTGAAGAGAAAATTGCACAGCCCTTAACTACCACGAATTCCTTCCAACTATAAAATCTTTAAGCACCTTTGACATCACAGAACCACAGAGCCTCAAGGTTTAACTATTTATATTGAATGTAATGAGTGCAGCAGAGATGGGATTCAGGGAATAGAATGTTATTATCGTTGTGTCATGGCTAACTCCAGCCAACAACTAAACACTACACAGCCACTCTCTTGCTCCCCTCCATGGTGAGGTGGGGGAAAGAATTGGGAGGGTAAAAGTAAGAACACCCATGAGCAGAGTTAAAGATGTTTTAATAATTCAAATAAAATTAGACTTAAAAATAATACTAATACCGATACTGTTACTACCACTGCTAAAATTGTAATGAGAAGGAAAAGAGCAGAGCGAGAAATAAAGCTCAAGAAAAGGAAATTATGCAGATTGAAAACAGTTGCTCACCACCAGCAGACCTGTTTCTGAGCAGTGTCCCCTTAGCTATCTCTCCTCCTAATTTATATGCTGAGCATGACATCATATGGTGTGGAATATCCCTTTGGCCAGTTTGGGTCTTCTGTCCTGGCTTTATCTCCTCCCAGCTTCCTGTGCAGTCCCAGACTTCTTGCTGGCAGGGCAACATAAGAAGTTGAAAAGTCTTTGGTTCAGTATCAAGAATATCAAAGAGAGACACTGCTCACCAACAAGTAAAACATAAGTTTGTTACCAGTATTGTTCTCATCCTAAATTCAAAACACAGCACTATACCAGCTACAAAGAAGACGGTTAACTCTATCCTGACTGAAATGAGGATATGAGAGATCTAAAGCACACATTTTAACAAAAAGATACTTGATAATTTAGGAAGTCTGTGTAGTCTAAGTAGAAGTCTACTAACTGATTGGGGTGTCTCTCAGTCTTCAGCTGGGACAGTGCTGATTCCTGGAGGTGCTCCAGCAGACTGGTAACCAGAAGACTCACACCATGTGAGTTTTCTGAATATCTTGCTGTTTTCTGAACAGCTTTGCACTGAAGACATTAGAGCCAATCCTCTGTGAATGCAGGGTCTGCTTTAGAGCTCATTTTTGAGACTTCTGTGTGTAACTGGTTTGCTTAGCCTTTTTCGCCCCAAAACTTACTCCACTGTACACTCTCACACAAATAACAGAATGAAAGAAAAATCAGTCAGGAAATAAATGTAATAGGTACAAAATAATATGTATGTGATATTCTCCATCAAAAGGCACAATGAAGGAGATATAACCAACATTTAGTGTTCGACTTGTAATGTTTTAGATAACTGAGTGCCTTGGCTGCTAGTGCTCAGCATGTTGGGGTAAATAAAAATGGAATACCATGTTTTTTTCTAAAGCTGTTCTGCCCATCCATGCTCAAACATAATCTTTCTCTAATGAATCTGTAAAGATAATAATCCCAAATCCACAATATTTTATTTATTTTTTTTTTCCTGAACAATGCCAATTATGGGTTTGCCTTAAGAGCATTCCTTGCTGAAACAGCAAGCTGCACCACTTCTGGCACATGGATTTTTTTCTGGTAACAAATAATATAGTCTTCATAGTTATATACAGGTGACTTAATAGCCTTTACTCTTTCTTCATTTAATGGGCTCCACAGAGGTAACTGGGGACAGAAGTGCCTCCACCATGGAACACCCATGAGAAATTCTGTTGATGACAAGCCAGACCCATCCCACTTGTGCCTTCTCTGCCAGAAACAAGTGGACTCAGTCATACTCATAGAAATCAAGATGTATCCAGAGCAGAAATGGAAGAAGTCATTATGACTTTAAATTTATATGTGCAGGAACAAAAGGAAATCAGAAGGAGCTGAGGAAAGTTTTTTTTCAGAGTATTTGCTTTTCAGCTCAGGCTTCAGAAAAGGGGAGCAATCCATGTAATCCATGTAATATAAAATATATTAAGAAAGCTTGCACCGTGATCTTCAATGATATAGGAGATCCAGGTCTTTTCCTTTAGCAATTCCTGTGTCAGACTTCTCTGGTCAGCTTGTGAAATCTGCCTTCTTGTATGCAAGTCAGAACTTGTGAGAAATCAAAGCAGGTCTTGTTACTCAGTTTAAAAAGTATCAAGTTTGTCTTAAGGAAGGTGATAAATTTTCAGAGAGTGTCACATATGACTATTGGAACTAATAAGAGAAATGCTCCTTTGATAGCACTGATAGACAGGAAGAACACAAATGTGTAAACCTCAACATCTGGATCCTGATCCTTCACTTTTGTTGTGTCTATCTAGAAGCTGAAAACAAGAAAATTCAATTTTATGTGTTGTTATGGTCTAACAAAGAAATGTTGTTTTGAGTGGCTCTTGTTCACTCATATGGTTTGCCCATAACTTTCTGCACTTCTGTGCTTTTGTGGCTAAATGGACTGTAGTTGATGATCCTGCAAGATTTGATCTTGGCAGAGATTACAGCCCACAGGAAAGGGCTGAATGTATGAAGCACTTGTGAAGAGCATGAATGATGCCTTGTCGTATTTCCACCAGCTAATCTGATTGTTGTAGTGTCGGCTAGGTGACATGTAAGGGATAATTCCAACAGAAGCTGTTTTAATCATCTAGTTTTTACTTGTTTGACAGTTTTCTGCTTCCCTGAGCAGGTTTTTTTCATCACTTTCAGACTTGAGTGTGAAATAACTTCCACTGATGGCCAGTATTTCAAAGTTCAGCTATGTCTCATCAACTCTTTCTCCTATTGCACAAACACTTTCTAGTATTATCCTGCCAATTTGTCTGTTATGTCCTGAAATTTCATGTACTTTTCTCATGATTGCATTTTGTAAGTGTGATTGAAAGAAATATCCTTTTTTTTTTTTTCTGATGATAAAGCTAACAGAAATTGTTCTAATTAATTCCTGTGTGCATCACTTTGTAGGCGTGTACTGCAAAGTATGGTTACTGTTAGTCTGTGTTCAGGGTGACTTGAAAGTGAGTGTGCTGGGCAAACAAATGCCCAGTTGTCTCCCATACTGGTGAAATCTTCCAGTACTATGTCATGAGCAAAAGTTGTTAGAAGTCTCTTCTCTGTACTGAAGGCATTATTGAAGCTAATTTTTGTTCCAGAGCAAGTAAGTCCTCTCCGTCTAATCAAATAATTCTTCATCAAACAGGAATACCAGGTTAGTTTAAGACAATGTACATTTGACCACTAGACAGGAATACCAGGTTAGTTTAAGACAATGTACGTTTGACCATTAGAGGTTGTATTCTTATTCTGCATCGCATTTCATCTCATTATCAATAGTTTTTTATTTTCCCAAAACATTGATGTTGCATTAGCTGGTTATGTGAGTGCAACAGACACATCTGCTATTCATTTTCTACTTGGTTTATTAATGCAAATGCTATGTTAATATGTTATGCAATCATACAAAACACCACCACTCCCACTACTTCTCTTAACATCCTTCTCTGTATTCAATGCTCAATATGGAATAATGTGAGACATCCCTTTAGAGAACACTATTGCCTATGAACACCTGATGATGGATTTGTGCACCAATACCAAGTTGCTGGTCTGTTTTTTTTTTTTTTTTCTTTGTTTCCAAATACATCAGTAAATATCAAATATTATGGTTTCCTGCAGTTCTTACGAGATGTACTGGTTTTGTCTGGGACAGAGTATATTTTTCTTTATAGTCATATCTATGGGGCCATATTTTGTTTTTTACTGAAAAGAGTGTTGATAACTTAAGGATGTTTAAGCTATTGCCCAGTGGTGCTTACAGAGCATTAAGGTCTTTCCTACTTCTCACATTGCCTCACTAGAGGATGGGCTGGGTTTGCGCAAGAGCTGGGGCAGCTAACTCCAGTTGACCAAAGGGATATTCCATACCATAAATGTCATGCTCAGCAATAAAAGCTGGGGAGAGAAGATGGAAGAGTGGGACATGTGGAGTGATGGCGAGAAACTGTTCTTCTCGAGTGACTGTTACATGTGGTGGAGCCCTGCTTCCCTGGTGATGGCTGAACATGTGTGTTGATGTGAAGCAGAGTATGAATTCCCCAGTTTGCTTTGCTTGCGTGTGCAACTTTTACTTTAACCTGTTAAACTGTCCTTATCTCAACCACAAGTTTTCTCACTGTTACCCTTCTGATTCTCCCCCTGATCCCACTGCAGATGGAGTGAGCGAGCAGCTGTTCAGTATTTAGTTGCTGCCTGGGGTTAAACCATGATATCAGACTGTGTCCAAAACCTGTGTGGACCCCCTTTACAAGAGATAGATGACCTCAGTCCTGGAAGAAGGTGATATTGTAGATAGCAGAAACTTTACTAAGAAAGTTTTTAAAATTGTGATTTGTTTTTTCCTACTATTTTAGCAAAGATTTATAGTATAGTACATTAGAGTACATTACGGTACTACAGGCTATTTTGTGTAATCCTGAAGGTTCAATGGTAAGGCCATATAGTCCCATGGTAAGACTTCCATGAAGCAGAGCCTACACTGTGTCTGCTGGGGAGTCAGGGTGGGCAGGCAGGGATTCCACAACACACAGAGACAGCACTGGTGTTTTCAATGCAGGGGCTGTAAAAGTGAATGGCTGAACTCCAGAGGATTACCTATGACTGAAATTGAATATAAGGGGTTAAGAGCCTTCCTGTCTTTCTTGAGCTCTGTAAAATCAGCCTTTAATTTGAGAACTTGCTGTTCCATCTTTTATTCTTTGACAGACTCCTATTTTTAATCCTTTACCATGTGATGCAACATATTGTCCAGCAGCCACTTAGCGAGATTGTTGAACTCCTTTCATATGTGGTCTCTGCTGGATGATGCAGCTCACATTTCTTTAGAAGTAAAGGAAAAAAAGAAACCTTGAGTGATTCACTATGACCTGAGGTTCCTGTGTATACTACAAAAACCAGCAAGTGCAGGATTCATCATCGTATAAAACTGGAATAAAGTTCTTCCCGGTAGACTGCAGGAGGCTGAAAGGAACAGAATGCATTAGGCTTGACATTACAAGGGCTAGGTGAGAATTCTTCAAGTTGTCTAGGAATGGTGACTTCAGCTACAGGGCTGCCCCTGTATTGTATTTCCTGTTCCCTCCTGTCGTTTGCTGTGCACATATGATAAGGAAACAAAAACAGTGCTTATGACCGCTACATTATATTTGTCTAAGCTAATATATTCCCTCTATACTTTTAGTATACATACATTTACATTAAGTACTTTTATTATGTACATTTACATAGAACATGGTTGTTTGAGAAACATGCCAGAATTTTGTTTAAAATTTCCTTGTTATTCTTTATCCACAGCACTTGGCAGAAAGAAGAAAGAAATACGTCTGTATGTGTGTGCTTACGCACTTAAATACAGGAGTGCTCTGTACTGATATTGAAATATGTCTACCATTTTTAGGGCTACATTTCTGTCACCTTAATTTTATTTTTTTTTTTTCCTATAATATGACAAAGGTAACTATAAGAGTAATTTGCAAGAAACAGTCTCTTGAAAAATCTCTCTTACACATGTTTTTACTGGACTGAAATCCCTTTTTATAGTAAAAATTCTGACTATTTTTAGGTGTAAGGGAGAAAGAAGACTTTCACAATGTTTTAAAATGGAAAAAGAAGTAAAGGAAAATGGTTTGGTTTTGCTTCCAGTTTCACTGAATTACGATCCCCACGAATGTTCCTGGAAGTTACTAATATTGACAGGTATTTTAATGTATCAAAAAGGCATCTGAAAAAATGTTATTTGTTCTTTTTAGAGCAGAAAGTGAAAAAGAGCTACTTCATGCTAAAATTTAGTTCTGTGTCTTCTTATCCTGCATCTTCTTTTTTTCCCTTCATTTTTGTTGACAATAATTCCCTGGGAATAAGTACCTAAAGGATTTATCTGAAAATTATTCAAACATTATTATCTCCATTGACTTATTTGTACTTTGCACGAGACCATAGATTCGGTAGAGTTTAGAGGAGGACCTGAAAGTCATCTAACATGAAAATGCACCTTTCACAATGCAGGTAATCTGCTGTACAAAGAACTGACTCTTGCTTCTGTCTGTTAACATTTCTGTAACTTTCAGGAGAATAACATGAATGGAACAGGTCCTGATTTTCCATTGCCTTACATCTTGTGTAGGCATTTGAGTCTACGATTCTTAAAACCACTCCTGTTGTTAGCAGTCCAGGTTATCACATAGTGTTTCATTGTCCTTGCAAGAAAGGCAGAGAAATAACTCCAGCATACCAATAGTTGAAAAGAGTTTATTTTTTTTGTCGTTGTGTGGGTTTTTTGTTTTTGTTTTTGTTTTTGTTTTTGTTTTTGTTTTTGTTTTTTTTTAGGAGTTTGCTTCCTTGTTCTGATCTTTCTTTCAGGTTAACAGTCTAAACAAAGACACAGGAAATGTAAATGCTTAGAACTATATTGCCTTAACTGTACAGGTACTTATTTTAAAAAGTTCTTCCTTGAAATGGGCCCCTTTTGTATACAGCTTATGTTGCAGAGCAACAGAGAAGCAAGCTCAGTATCTGTAAAATATTGGTGACTAGAAAAACTTAGCTAATGAGATTCTAATTATTTTACAAGGAACGCACAGTGATTTGTTTGGTCAAATGTCATTGCCTTTTACAGTTTCTATATGAGAAACAGGCATTGTTTATTTTGTTTCATTTGCTTTTTATTGCTGCATAAAGAATTTGTTAAATTCAGCTTTATTCTTTTGAATTTATAGCAAAACATCCAGAATAAATGTATTAAACAGCAGCTTCATTATGAAGAATTCTAGGTTACTCAGAACACAAGACCAAATTGGAAAATAAATATTGTTATTTGTGCGTTCTTGAACATCCACAATCAAAAGAAAACACATGATAGTCTTGACCCTGCAGTACTTATCTGCAGTAAGTGGCATTAACAAAGTTGTAATTAATTATACTGTCTTGGGTTTGGCTAGGATAGGGTTAATTTTCAAAAGAAGCTGTGAGGGGCCACAGCCAGGATAGGTGGACATCTCCAGCCAATGGGATATGTGATGCCATACTCACATCATGCCCATTATATAGGGAGTAGGGAGCTGGCTGGTCCAAAGGTGAGCAAGTGAAGCGAGCTGTGGCTGGGGTCAGGGACAGTGGCTCCTGGGACGCGAGCAGTTGCACTGTTTTTCACTTGTTTTATATATTTCATTAGTATTATTGCTACTACTGTTGTCTTCTCTCTTTGTGTTGTTCTATTAAACTGCCCTGTCAGCCCATGAGATTTTGCCTTTTTCTCCCAATTCTCTTTCCCATTCTACCAGGAATAGGGGGAAGGAGTCAGCGATGTGTACAAGGAGTGGGCTTCACAGGATCATTTAGGATATCAAAACATTGGATGTTACTTTTCATGGCTTGGAAAGCTGATCATTCAGAATTAACAGAGCAGCCTCTTGAGGGCTGAACACTTAAGATCTCAGAAAAATGTTAATGAATTTCGTTATCTGTTTTCAGATATCCATCAGATATATGCATGGCATAGTGCTGAAACCTTATCCAGTAGATTTCTCTCCTGCTATCCAAATATTTGCTCATTCCAGTGATTGCCACCAGTATCTCAGGAAAGTGAGTCTGGTTTCCTCTCCAAATTAGGATGAAACTTTGTGTAAGTAGGATATAAAGGAGGATAAATCACTAAAATGATCTGAGGTTGTCTTTGCAATAAGGTTGTCAAGATGTCCCTTCTGGGAGGAAATCTTGGATCAGAATGAGAACCTGCATCCCAATACTCATGGAAATCATCATTGGAATGCTCATTCACACTCAAGAGCCTCCTACAAGATCTGACTTGCCCCCAGAGTCTTTGTGCTGTACTGGTATACCTGTGTCTCCCTCCCTCTCCACTGCACTCACACTGTGCTTGCTAAGGTTTGCCCAAGCAAGTTTGCCACAGAAAAATTAGGATTTTTGTCTGTTTTTGCCCACTAAACTGCATATTCCATTTAGACATCTTCCTTCTGTAATTGTTGCGATAATGGTCATTTTTCTACAAGGTTTTGTGGAATATTTTGAAACTGTAGGTCATATTCTGCTGTTTTCATTGTCTGTCTCTGGGTATTTTTATCTCTTGGCAATTGCTTGTACAAGGCTAAGTCCTTATCTGTTTCATGTTCTAAGTCTTTGTTATAAATTCTAGTTGTCTGGATGATGTTAAAAAATCTGTTTTCAAAGGAGAAAGAAAACCAGGATAGATGGGAATTTTTAAGCAGGCAACAAAAGCAGGAAAAAAGTAGTTGCCATTCTGAATATGTGGTGTTTGTTTATCTGAGATTTGTTGTAGACTGTTGTTTAGTTTAAAAGCATATCAGATACATGCATGACTATGATTTGCTAGTATCACTCTAATCTTCTCCCCTGTGATTTTCGCTACTCAGAAGATCTTTGGAGAGACATATTAAAGTCCATTTGTGTCTACTGGAATTTGAAATTCATCTTTTCTGTAGTCTCAGTGGGTTTCGTTGTTTCTGTTGAAGAGATTGAGCATTATATCTAAAGCTTGGTACAGGATTCTCTGTTTATTTGTACTCTAATAGTGTTGTGGAAAGAACAGAACTGTTTATTTAGTTACTTCCTAAGGAAACGATATTTTATTATCATTTTGTAGAGCAATATTCCTTATGACTCCATTGAGCTAAGTATCGTTAGCACACATAATTAAAAAGACAGCCCTTGCTACAAAGAGCTTGCAAACAAAATATACCAGTAGAAGCGACATGACAAAGGAGCTGGGCAGAGTAAGGTAAGGATGGAAGCATCCCTTTTAGCAAAATAACCAGAAGCCACAGGAGAATCTTGCTCTGAAAGATTTTTTTATCTATTAGTGTTCTAATGGCAGGATCCAGTTCTCAGGAGGGATCTGAATAAAGAAGGCTATGGCAGTGACTTTATGAAGACTGCAAACTAAATGTTTTTGCTCCACGCACGCTTAGCAGATATGTTTATGATAGCTCCAGCAGACATGCAGTTCTTATTTTTCTTTTCAGTGAGAGGAACTCCCAGAAAAAAAAAAAATTGACATTTTGGTGTTTTATTGTCCACCTTGTTTCAGCTGTGCCTGGAAAGCATTCAAATACCCTTATAGAACCATCTTACTGGGAGGTGTGTGCTAACTGCTCATTAATTTTAGTATATTTTGACCTCTTGCTTGGATCAGTCAGTGCAAATTAGTTTGGAAGCCATAATACATGTTTATGTCTGAGTTCACATGCAGTATGGAACAAATGGAAATTGTTATGTAAAAGAAAACCCTCGTGACAGGTCCAAAGACATAAAAGAGCAGATTCAGCTGGGGGGCGGGGGCGGGGGGGATGGGAAATGTGTTCTCTCTAGGTATTGTGGGTTGTGGGTATTGTGGGTTGTGTATCCTGCTGTCCAGATACTCCATATATTTGTGTACCCTCCTTTACTCCCCTGTGGTACACACATATTTCAGCTTTGTCTCCCAGATGTCCTGTCTCAAACAAATAAACACAATGCTATTGTGGCCACAGAATAAAATAGAACTCTCCCAAAACATGTCAGATGAGTACAGGCCACCCACACAGTATGAATCTCTTAATAAACACCTGCATGTACAACACCCCCACACCCCTTCCTGCAGCTTGCTGATACAGGTTGCCTCTGGGTTCCTTGGGAATGTTTTCACACTGTTGGAATGTTGCTTTCTATGCCAAATAACTTATTCCATAAAGGGTTGCTCCATATTTTAGTGGTGTGTATTTAAAAAATGCTCTGAAAAGATGAAATATTCTTAAATACCCTACCTGAGTCAGGGGGGTTGTTCCTGTGTGGTGACTTGTTTCTCCAAAATGAGTGCAAAAGAGATTTCAGATTAGAAATGCTGCATTTTACTTCTGTTTTGCTTGCTGTGTAAACTGATCCATAAGACCCTGGTTATGTAAAACAACCCCAGATCTCAGGATGAAATGTAGTTAGAATTTTGTTTGATTATGACTTTCAAAATACACCAGTATTTATTACATCTGAACAGTTGTGGGAAAAAAAGAAAGTGTTCAGTACAGCCAAGGCACTTCTAGAAGCCGTTCCACATCTTAGGAAAGGATAGTCATCTACGGGCGTTAAAGAAAGAAGCAAGACCTTCCATTCTCTTACCGCCTCTGTGCAAATTGTTTTATCTTACTTCTCCTTTCTAGTCAAGCAAGGGCTATAATACTGGAGTCTACTGCAGTACTAATGTGTTGGCACAAAAGTGATATGTTTCGTTGGAAGACAAAGTCACAGAGACAAATATACACATGTAATGAAGATTAATTTTTAATTGATATTAAATTACTACAGATTTACTAGTATGCTGCAGGGCACTGTTTAAAAGTTTTTCTGCATAAATAAGTTTTAGGATTGGAGGACAGAGATACCCGGTTCCTCCATATAAACAGAGCTTATAATAATGGTCTAGATCTTTTAAAAGTGTATTAATAGTGTAAACACAAAGGGGGATTGAGATGTACACTGCTTACCTTTGAAGATGGCACACAATTAGGTATTTGAACAAGACCTAGGAGAGAAAAGTAGTTACTCAGTATGTCTTAAGAGATTACTTTTCACTTGGTGAGTCCAGAAATGCTTCTGATCTGCTGGGTCTAGGTGTGCACTCATGTTGAAGGCAACTGTGTATGAGGGTGACATACGGTAATATTGTCAATTCGTTCACCAATTCTGGTGCTGCGGTGAGCAGGATCCTAGGATAAGGGCACACCAGTAAGACCAACTATCACTAGAAGTATATAACAGGACAATTTCAGTGAATGGGAGCTCTGCAGTAAATGACCTCTCTGCCAGGATGTATGAGGTATAAAGTGAACTAGAAAAAAAAAAGAAAAAAAAAAAACCATCTTGTTAATTTATTTTCTAAATTACCTGCAACAGCTCAGTAGCATGACCTTAAGTGTCATCAAGGAAACTTCCAAGAAATTATCTTTTTTATGTGCAGTGATGGATGAGGGAAATAACTAAACAGAAAAGAACAAAACCAACAATATATAACTGAATATATGTGGGGTGGAACTGAATTAAGATAAATGCACATAATTATATATAAAAATAGAGTAATGTCATACTATTAGCATAAATTGTTGTAAATTCAAGAAGTTGAGTCAACATACAACTTTTTTTTGCATGAATAATCTTGTGGCATTCATTGACACGTTACAATTTAGACAAAAGAATGGGCAGAGAAAAGAAGCAATACAAGAGTTTTAGTGTTGCAGTGCGCCTCCTGGAGACAGAGGTTTCTGTTACCTCTTTGTCCCCCAACACGGGCACACATTCAGAATTTTCCATCTTTCCCAGGTTGTGGTTGGCTTAGCCACCACAAGACCTATCCCCTAACATCCATTGGACCCCTGACCTGTAGGTAACCCATCTCTGTATCCTTACAGGACAATGCCTTTGTAAACCCACCTACCAACCTGTTAAAAATCCCTGGCCCCAAGGCCACATGCTCTTTCGCTTCTCCCCCTGGGGTGGGTTCTGTTTCAATGCCTGCCTCAGGTGTTTTTTGTTTGTTATTTTCATGTTATTAAAACCTTTTATTTTGGAAGAAAGCGATCGTTGCCCATCCCTCCTTTACTCGCCACTGCCCTCCTCTTCACTGACGACCACCCTGGAGGTACTACTGGGGTCCCTCTGGGGGTGTTTTCTTCCCGGGCAAAACCAGCGTCTTAAAACCCTCTCAAAATACATTTTTGCATAGTAATATTTTAGATTTAATATTAATTACTTGTGTGTACAAAGACCAATGATTAGTTCTCAGTTTTGACTTACCCAAGAGTGCTCTACAAATTAATAATTCTGAGGCTTGTAGAGGAAGAGAGGTTGGTTGTCAGTGGGTTGTTTGTTGTTTTGTTTTATTTTGTTTTGTTTTGTTTTTAATTATTATTTTTGTTTGTTTTGTTTTGTTTTGTTTTTTAAATTAAAAATGAAAATTTACTAGCAGTGAAAGAAAGGTTAACATTTAGAGAAGTAAAAGAGTGGAATGATGACAACACAGCCTGAGAAATCCTACGGTTTATGAATGACATATGAAGTGAGAAAAAAAAAGGATTAAGGTATAGAAAGTGTTAAAATGACAGGTTGTTTCAACACCTTTTTTAGTCACAAACCTGTTATTTCCACAGTCTCTAAGTTGGTTGTTTGTCTCAAGCTAAATAACCTTTATGGATAATGTTTCTTTTAGAATGCTCTTTACTGCCTCTAATGAGAATTACAAATAAATGTGAATAGCTTCAAGATTACCTACATTAATTTGTGCTAAATTTATGAAAAGATATCCAAATCTGACCATTGACAGAAAAGATTTAAAACTACTCTCACTCAGAGTTTTAAAAGGATTGCTACAAAATTGTACAGAACTATCTTCAGAATTTCTTTAAAGTATCTGTTCAACAACGTGATATTCAAATCCGTTTAGAAAAATCATTCAGGCTTTAAATTTTGAATGAACATTTAAATTTCAGGTAACCTTTGGAATCTCAGGCCTCCTCAAGTAGCGTGTCTGCTCCTGAAAAGACAGCTACAGTCAAGATACATAGAAGTATCTGAGATGCTTAGGCAAAGAAATCCCACTCAGGAAACAGAAATTATGTACCACAACATAGGCAAACCACTACAGCTTAAGGAGGAAGTAGAAGGACTGTGGTGGCTGGCGTCGTATTAATAGGCAGATTAAAGCCTGTGTGGCAACTATCAGGATCATCTACTATTCTAGTATAACTTTCTATTTCCCCTCTCTCCTGAATGAGATAAGCTTCAGTTGCCAATGCTTTCAAATACAGTGCAACTGATAAAGAGTAATTGGGGATGTGGATGCCTAAAAGAGTGCATGATTCTTATTACTATTTTCTAACCTTTGGTAAAAAAAGAAATTACTTTTCTTTTGTGAACTTTGCTATCTGTGTTCAAAATGTATTCATCTGGTCTTTTATCTACATATCCAGACTAATCAACTGAATTTATGAAAACATTCTGGAGATCTATGTTTGGAGAAATTAGTGTGTGAGACAGTTAACAGTTAACAGTTGCCACCACTTTTGTTGCATATATGTACACGAACTTTAACTTCTGATGTCAGTTCTCAGACGAGTATTTTGCATGTGTATTTCACTTTGACCATATAACTAAAAACCAAATGGAAGTAGCAGTTTTGTTTTTATTTGCTTTCCCCTTTGGAAGCTTTGATTACATTTCATTTGCATTGCTTTCAAATGTAAAATCTGACAACTCCACACACCTACTAACAATAATATGTGACACTATTTCTTTGATGTCCATCTACCATAGAGTGCTGCTTTATTCTGGTGAGAGAAGCTTTATAAGAAGTGCAAAGAAATTGATTCCTTGACTGCAACAAACTTTCCAAACCAACTGTTTCTAACTGTCAGGGAGCCGAACACCAAAACAAAGATGAGAGTGGCTTGATTGATTCTAATGATGACATTGAAGCAGTCTGCTACCTGCTACACAGTAAAACTTCAGAGCTCTTAACCTCATCTCCCTCTCCATTAGTTGTCCATCCATAACTTATAACCCCCCATTAAGAAATTATAGTCATAGACTCTAATAGCACACCATCTTGCAAGCCGTAACTCCAGATATTAGCAATGTAATACAATTATTTGGTCTCCAGTAATTTCAGAAGCCTTTACACACGTATTCAAGAAATATTACATATAAATATTACATATAAGTAAACAGATGGAAAAGATTCTGAGCAAAGAGCATCTGAAAAAATGCTGGGAAAATGTTGTCTGGAAATACACTCTTCCTGAAGTGTCAGTTTGAGGAAGCTCATTGCTAGGCTATGGGACACACTCTAACACAAGACACTTCATTTTTAGAAAGGTGGAGACAGCAATCTTTAGCTTTATTAAACACAAATTGAGAAGACAAAACAGAATGAATTTTAAAGAATACAGAAGAAGCTGATGTGAAGAAAGTGCTTAGCTCTGAGCCTTGAATGTAGTCTTTTTTCCACCTATACTCTTCTCAGAAAGATCAGCTTTTCTTCCTTCACTGCTTCTCAAATATAACAGTTTTTCCATATCCCCCTTTTTGCATAATTGATCTCAGGTGCATATTCAGCAATGAGGCTGGTAAAAGTATCACATGGATGCTTTTCAAGGACATCTTTATCCATAGGGAGAGGAATTCACCCCCTATTCCCCTGATGCTTTTTGTATTGCTAGCTTCTAAGTGTACTGACCTTCATCTGATCCCTGTTAGTCTGCCTGGGTTCCCATGTGGAACCTTCAGCATTGTGCTAAATGCAGTCCAGCAGCAGCAGGTGTATCTGAACTGTTTTACCTGAAGCATGAAGTGCCCAGGAATCCAGAAAGAGCAGGACATGGTGCAGCCCAACTTTCCGTGACTCTGCACTAAGGTGGCCATCTTACCTCTGTGGGGCTGCTACTTGATAGCAAGATGAAATGGCCAGTGGTTCAACAGTGTTTGAAAAACTCAGACAAAATACCTGGCTGAGAAGTACATTCACCTGATCGATATTTACTCTCTGAGCCAATAAAAGTATGGGTTGTTTTGCATTGGCAGATGTCATGACGTGTGGCAGGTGCCTCTTTATGAGCTGTCACTATGAGAGAACTGTCATGAAAAATTTGAGCAGAATGCTTGATTCAAAGCTTGGAGAAAAGGATAAAGACTTTTTTTGCTTGAAAGCTGCCTCTGTGCTTTAAAGATGCATATGAAATGAGAGATGTTAAGATGGGCCTGAGTACCCGTAAGATACTCCACATAAAATGTAATATGGAAATATTAAAAGGAATAAGGGAAGATAAATGAAGGAAAGTTAAAAGGCTTAACTGAATAAATTAGAAAGAAAGTCTGAAATGTGAGCTGAACATGATGGGGAGGAGGATTGGTTGCTCTTTGACAATGGAACAGGCTAAATTAATTTTAGGAGAGGAAATGACAGATGAAGGCAAAGCTGAGATGGATGCCAGGGTCATAAATCCAATGAGGAATACAAGCTCTCAGAAAGGAGAAGAGCCAGTGAAAAAAGAGGAAAGCTTTTCCACCGTTTAATCACAGCCCCTATGGCTTGACCTTACTGTGCACATCATGTGCAAGTCCTCAAGATGCATCGAATAGAACATGACCTGCTGGTGGTTTCTGATCAGTAGATGAGAAATCTTCTAGTTTACCTAAGTATAAAGTTCTGGGGAAACCTCTCAGTGTCTTCATCTATTTAATTCTTATTCTGTTGGCTAGTTCAAATATGGCACAGCCTTTTTCTTGTCTTTGCCACTCACAAACCTTTCTGCATTTTCTGCCTGTGTAGTTTTGTGTAACTGTGATTCCATCTGTGGCAGAAACACAGGTTCTTCTGGGAATATACCACTTAAGTTTTTATGCAATCTCTACAGCAGTATTAAAATGCATGGCATATTCTGTGGATTGAAGGAAATTCTGATTTTTTAGTGGTTGAAAGGTTCATTAGATCTCTGCAGAAACTAGAAAGTATGTAAGAATTCTTCATTAAGTAGTCACATTTAGGATTATCTGTGTGCATAAACAATAAAAATATTATCTGTAATATTTTGGTTCCACTAGTATGCTGATACAGTGCTTATCATGTTTATTTGCCTACACACTGATTGAGATAATGGCAGTTATGCCAACGACACCTGGCTGTTCCCTGTGGAACCAAAACATACTACCATTTTTCTACCTTGTTTCGAAACATACTACCTTTTTTCTTTCAGCCTGGGAAACAAGGCAAGGTGAAAGACTTTAAACAAAGAAACTCTCTCTGTTGACTTTGTTTATATGTGGATTCTTACCACAAACATAGATACATTTTTCTATTTTAGTTATTTAGAGAAACAAAATCTTAAATTGAAGTTTGCATTTTCCTTTCTAGGCCTTGTGCTCTGCATTTTGAAGCAAATGAACATGTTTTGACAAACATCTCTCCTCCTCTAGCTCATGTTATTTCCTTCTTCAGGTCTTTTTACCCCACTCCCTTGAAACTTCATGTTCCTAATAATGTCCTGTTCCTCAACTAGACTGGAACTCCTAAACTATGCTGATTTAGATGGGAATACGTATTTTATACATTTTGTTAATGACTGTGCAAGACAGAAGAAACAGTCAACCTTCTTGTACCACTTTGTTTTGTGGGAAAAAAAAAGAAGTCACACAGAAGACTGAAAACTATGTGGCCTCCTCTGTAGCTGTCAAAAGGTTTTGTAGTGTGTGCTAAATAACCATTTATTTAGCAAGCACCCTTACAAGGTACTGAGTAACTAAGGATTCTAAACCAGATATACTTAGGGATAATAGTTCTGTATAGCTCAGTATCCTATCTCCGGCAGTGGGTGCTAGCAGATAATTTTATGAAAAATGTAAGAACAAGATAAAGACACGGTTAACTGTCTTGGTTGAGCCTTTTTGTTTAATGTATCTAGATAATTTTTTTTCTCCCAATTCTTTTAGACACCTTAAAAATGTTGGTTATCTGCATTCTATGGCAGTAACTGCCACAAAATAATAATATTTCATGTGATAAAGTATGGCTCTGACTCTACGCTGTGTTTTGCTGATGTCACAGAAGACCCACAGGTTTTAAACCACAGGAAAAACATGGAATTAAAGCTTTAAGTAACATTGTTTTCAGTTTTAGTCGTGACTTGCTGTCACATCTCCGCTCCATTTTCTCTTTCCCCAATTGATTTAAACTTTCCTTCCTTCAGGACATTTTTCTTGCTTTTATTTTTTCCGGCTCCTCTACAGTCAGTCAATCTGTCTATCTGGCTGCTCTCCCCTTAACGCAGTAGCGTCTCTGCATTTCGCACTGTCTGGTACCATTGTTGTCAGCACGTCAGCCCTCCTCTGGTGATGTAACTATCCACAAGCCCCCATGATCTTTCACTTGCGTGTCTTTCAGTGTTTCCCTGTGCCCCAGCTCTGTTACGAGAATGAACCACACTAAATCACCCAGGTTCCTCCTTCACCCGTTAAAATATAGTTTGCATCCAAGCACTCAAGTGTTCAATTGATTAATGGTGAAGCTAAGTAAAGGAGTGTTATTTTATATCCAAGATCATGAATTTATATCAATTCTTACTCTAATCCATGTGCTTCATCGCCAGTTTCTTAAAGAAAACATGATATAAGTTCCACATTTTAATTTTCAGACCTGATTTCCAATAGATACTTGTATACATTTTTAAAAAATATGTATATGGAAATTTACAGTTAGGATAAAGAAAGGAGTTTTATATATATATGCACATACAAAAATCTATGGGATTGTAGTTTTTGACTTTGCATAACAACAAAATTCAGTCAACACCAGTTGTGCTGAATAAGGTTTTTTTTTTTAAAAAAAATTCTCATTCTTTACACTAGTTGACCTTACAGTTTCAGTTCTGATGAAAATGTCACTTTCATTCAAGTTCCTATTAAGAAAATATATAGCTTTCTGCTTTCGTTCTAGTTCTCATTCACCAAAATAAAGTTCCAAAGTGACTCTGCTTTTGAGGAATTAAGCAATGATTGTGTCTCTGTCATCCCTTCATCTTGTATTCAAGATCCAATGTCCATGTGGATGCTGTTTCTCTTGCTTAAAAACGACCCCTTGCCATACAAGAAGTGTCAGTGAAGCAGCCATAAGTTCTGTTCCACAACAGCCAGATCTGGCAAATTTCATCCGGTATTAGAAGCACATCTCAAGGATAAATAGACAGGGGCACAGCAAACAAAGAAAAGGTGGAAGTGCACGTAGAGACAAGAAGATTTTTTGAAGTGTGATTTTTCTCAACCCCTCCAGCAGTAAATAACAATACCAGCTGAACATAGGCCAACATATATATTTAAATATTGACATGGATTCTCTATTTTTTCTTTAAGATGGAAATTTCAGCAACCTCTTATTCCACTTTTTGAACTTTATCCCCTCCCCAGCTGTGAAATTATCTACATCTATTCCATGACATATTTTAGGTTTGGCCAGAAAGATATTCAGAAGGCTGCTTTAGGGGAAACTTTCCCTGCTTTATGTTCAGAGCAGGCTGTTCTGTCTTTGCATTGCGTTCTGGTACATGTTGCATTTGCCAAATCACCACCTTCTCCTGCACAGGGAAGGGACAAGTAAAATAAACAAAAGACTGCAGCTGATCTCTAATTATTCCACAGTCCCATTATGTAATGCTGATAGTACAAATGTCCTGTACTTTAAATTTCAATAAATAAATAAATAAAAACAATAACACCCCCCCCAAAAAAAAACAAACAAAAACAAAAAACAAACAAACAAACAAACAAACAAACAAAAAAAAAAAAACAAAACAAAAAAAAACAAAACAAAAAAACAACACTTCAATATTCTTGTCAGGTACCTAAGTTGTGCTGGATGTCATTGTAATACCTATTTTAGAGCTGAAAATCTCTAAAACTTTGACTCAGAAATTATGCCAGTGAAAATGCATGCACTTCTGTAAGAGTCATGTATTTGTTTATGCTTGCTTTGAAAGGAGCTTATAAAGGGATACTGATGTATGTAATGGCTTGATTACTGTATACAAACACACAACATCATAATCCCTGGATGTAAATTACATGCCCATATTTGAAAATGTGTAATTTAGTAGTTGACTCAAGATCAACTGAAAAGCCAAGAACGTAATGCAGGAGGCTGAACTTGAAACCCTTTACTATGTTATCACCTATAGATTATGTTGACTAACCTGTAACTACTGCTTCCTTATAATCTGGGTTTCCTGCAGACTGGAAAGTTTAGCCTGATGTGATTAGACCTTTCTCCAATTAAGAAAATGTTAAAATGTTAAGAAACAAATTAGCAAATAACAGATTTGATCTGAGTCCAGAGAATCAATCCAAGTATGCCCTGAATTTTTTTTTTTCTGAAAAGCATACAGGTTTTTTGTACCACTGGAATTCTCTACTCTTGGCAAGATTTAGCACTGTTTAATTTCTTAGGTAAATTTTACAATTTACTCTTCATTTGCTAAACATTCAATCTTCCATAACATGACAATTTCGCTATGAAGAGACAGAAAGACAGATGGATAAGGGTCAAGAAAATAATTTGCCTATTCAGCATCCATATACAGTACGAGCAAGATAAAATCTATAAGGCACAGGCTTAAAAAGTTCAGTTGACTCTGATGGCTTGGTACAAGAGGTTTCCTGTAGTTAAAATAGGTAATACTTCTAAGACTTCTGTCAGAACTGAAACTCTCAAAAGTGGGGCAGCTAATTACAATGAAATAGCTGAAAACATCAGTCATGAACTGCTGATCTACACAGAGAAATTCTCTGTATGCCCCTCAAATTGTGGTTTGTGGTTAGTTCAATAATTCATCTACATTTTCTGGAATACTGTTATATCTATACTTCATACATAATTTTATTTCTGTATATATTTTATAGTATATTTTATTTCAGCTCTTTGAAAATTGTTATAATGTCCCAAATAAGCTAAAATTATTTTCAAAACAATACTTTAAAATATATATCCCATTAATTAAACTTTGTTTATTTGAAATGAGATCATCTCAGATGTATGCAACAATGTGGAGCAAAATTTCACTGACTGTAATTGGGCATTGGATAAAAATTGTTTGAAATGTGAGAAATCTGTGAGAAACTTATTGTCAGTGATACTTTTTGTATTTATATTTGGGAAGTTGGGAAAACAAAAATAAAATTATTATTTCTAAAAAGAAATCTTGCAGCAAAATCCACAAGAGGTGCTTTCTCTCATCTGTGTGAGGCAAAGTAGTGCTCTCAAGCAGCTCATAAGCACATTTTAATATTCTCTTATTGCAAACCTACCATGGGGAAAATCTGCTAGAGGGTGTTGTCCACATTCTTGAATCTTGTAATGGGTTGCAACACTGATAACCTGAAATTCTAGGGAAGCCAACAAAGACAAATCAGCAAATCATTGATCTTCCTCTGCAAAAGAGCTCAAAGTCCACTCAGTGAACTCAATGCTGATAGAGATGTTGACCTTTAGCATGGGGACAAGACATGAATTAGAAAATGTCTGTGCATGCTTAAGAAGATTGCTCAGATAAGAGAAATTTGAGTTTATTAGGAGCAAGAGAGTCTTTAGAAGATGGAAATATCTATAATATAAGGAATAGTTTCTATGGTATCCAGAAGGAAACAGACTGCTGTAATGAATATTAAAAAAAGCTTAAACTATGAGCTGGGGAAGGAATACAGCAAAAAGATAATTCGGCTAGGAATAATAGCAATACAAGTGAAATTACTTTATGTATCCAATAAGAAGAATTGAGACTGAAATTCAGTTCCTTGGATGATACAGGAACAAAGATGTGAGAATTCCAGTAAGGCAATAGAGGTCAGTGTAAATGATCCTTCCAAATCCAATAAAATAACAGGTCAGTAGTAAAGAGGTCAATGAAAATGACCTAATGAAATTAAAAACTACAAACACGAATTAAAGTTCAAAGACTATCACAGTTGGCATAGCTCATGAAATTAGAACATAAAGGAGAAGATTTTTGGTTTAGGCAGAGAATATCTCTTCTCTGAGCAAAACCCAAAGACTTTCCTGGTTTCTTTCACTTGGTCACTCCTCTCCTCAAATACTCCCTATGAAATGGATGTGAAAGGAAGCAGCCCTAGTCCAGCTCTTCACTCCTCTCCTCTCCTCTCCTCTCCTCTCCTCTCCTCTCTTCTTCTCCTTTCCCCCTTCAGTCCTAGACTAGATTAGGTTTTAGTTAGGTTTGTTTTAATTATTTTAGGAGGTGTTTCAGGCTGTTGTTATCTTGCATATGTTATGTGTTTTGCAACACTAATTATCTATTGTGGAAAACTGAGGTGTGATCATTTTTTCAAAAAGTTTCTACTGTGCAAAGGAAACAGGCTAATCACTGCAATTTGTATCTACAAACTCCAGAGCTAGAAATCAACATGGATGTTGTTGAACCTCACCTTAATTCTAGAGTCATAGAGATGTATACAGGAAGGAAAGGATGAAAAAGAAAGGAAAAAGAAAAAAAAAAAAAAAGTTGTTGCCTTAGATTTATTCTTTCAGAAAGAAATTTTTATTCACCTTAAGATTTACAAATAGAGAGGTACAATCCTGGGAAAGCTAGCTTTGGTTTCTGTCAGTAAGCTTTGAGAATATTGCTTTTACTGTCTACTCAGGTTTCCATTTCACTAATCTAGTACACAATGTGTGACAATCATTATCTGATTTCACAAAAACACCACGGAAAGCCAGGGGAAAGACAGCTGATGTGCTTAGATCCATGCCAAACTTGATCTAGC
>NW_008583060.1:0-2593 GCF_000691845.1 Merops nubicus | reverse complement strand
GAAAGATTAAACATTTATGGTCCTAAGTGTATTTATGGAATTAATTAAACACTGGAACAGGTTGTAACAAGATCCTAAAATCTCAGGCCTTGTAGATTTGGGGTACGTTACTGGACAAAGCCCTAAACAATCTAAGTTCAGTACTGACACCATTCACAGAAGAAGGTTGAACAGAATGAATTGCAACTCAGATTGAAGACTTTCAAGGTCTTTACAGTGAACTTCCCTGTGCAACGCGGTTGTGTGGCACATGTTATGTACCATTATGTACTGTCACTTACCCAAAGTGAGGTGTAGAACCCTGTTCATTACAAGAGAGTATCTGCTTTTCTCTGAAGTCCTCAGCTTTGACTATGGTCAGAAACAAAATACAGCATTTATCTTGCACAGTATAGTGCTTTCTGCATTCCCAGCTATTGGAATGCCAAACATGTCTTCTTTTCCATTTGCTGGTGGATCTCCTTAGGGTTGTAAAAAAGAAAAGATGTTTTAGAGATCTAAATATAAAGGAATGTAATTTTAACTTATTGTGTCATTAAGAAATTTAGGAGCTTTTAGACAGATTCTGAAGGTAGTGGAAAATGAGATGCAGTGTTGCATTAGATATGTGTTTAGTATTTTCTTCTTTTTGTAAAAGCTGTAATTTTCAGAGTTTAGAACCAATTTAATGTCCCTGGAGTTAGAGCTTTTTTGTATCCATTGTCCATTAGGTGAATTACTAAGCCAAGAATGGAATCCATTTATAATGTATGAAATACCATAAAATCTCTTAAAATCAGTCTAGGCAGGCAAGAAAGCATCAGGAGTCCATTAAATATGAAGACAGGGAGTTCTGAGGTTCTTCTTGTAATCAGATAATGGGGTTTTGTGCTTGATAAGAGGCATTAGATATAGGAAGAATTATTTAAAAGTTTGAATTCAATAAAAAAAATTATACAGAACTAATGCAAAATGTATTCTGTTTGGCATTTAAGACAGCTTTCAAAACAGTATTTTGCTTTAAAAAGTCCCTTTTATTTCAACAATATTTATGAAATTTTAATAAAAATTAATATATAACACCTGAAGTTACAGTGTTACTGTTACAAACGTTAAAGAAAACTGTCAGAATCCCCTATAAACCTGAATTTCAGGGGACCATAACTTGGCCATAAAAATATGCTCTAGGCTAAACTCTTGTGAGAGAAGGTCACATCCACTGACCTGTTTGTTAAACAATTAAAAGCACATTTTCTGTGCAGAGAATTAAAATTTTAAGCAGCAATGTGCACTCCTGAAAAATAACTAAATATGAAGAGAATGACTGATTATAAGACTGCTTGGAGAAGGTTTCATGCTTCACAGTCTTTTACTTAGGTCCATCCTTTGCTTTGCCCTTCTGCACAGCTCACCTGTGCCGAGTCTCCTTCAGCTGCAAGTAGAGCTGTGGTCGGTATGTGATGGGACAGAAGCCGTCCTTGAAAGCTGTGGTCTTCTTAAATTCAATGGATTATTTTCAGAAGGGAGGAATTCCCTAATTTTTCTCTCCGAGTCAGCAGCTGCAGAGGAAAGAAGGCCTCAGCAACATATACCTTGGGCAGGAACAGGACACTGTTTCCAAATATCTGAGAAGGACTGGAAGATACAGGGACAGGCCTAAGGTATTGGGTTTGCATTTATTTTTAGCTGGTGGCTAAAAACACACTGAACAACAGTATCCTAAATAGCTTTTCCTGCACTACTGACTCTTTGTTCATCTGTGGTTTAGGGTGACTATTTTAATTTTTTGTTGTTGTTGTTGTCTTTACTCTGCAAAGAAGATCCATCTCCCAGTAGGAATCTCTCAAAGTTATAGGCAAGGAAATAGTGGATATTTTGGGTTTGATAATACCCATATTTAAAAAGAAGAGAAATGGCTGTGTGTTAAAATTAAAGTGGAATTTTCCAAAAGTTTTCATTGTAGCAAATGCATTTTAATGCTCAGTCAGCAAAGATGAAGTATGTTTCATCCCTGCTTGTTATATTTTTTTCTGAAAAGTTTTATTTTTGGGAAGTAGATTCCATTCAAACACATTTCCCACCCACCAGCCTCCCCCCACCCCGTATTTTATTATTCCAGCACTGCTTTGGCTAATTCACAGATGTTCCTGTAGCTCTTCCCTCAAAAGTCTTGTATTGCTTCTACTTAGGTCTGAGAGGGGATTCTGTAGTTTTGTGCTAAAGTACAAGCTGAAAATAATGACTATATCTAGGTTGGGTTTTTGGTTGGTTGGTTGTTTCTTTCTGGCTGTTGAGCTGATCATATCGAATAGAACCATAGAACCATAGGGTTGTTTAAGTTGGAAAAAACCTTTAAGACCATCAGGTCCAGTCATTAACCTAAAATTTGCCAAGCACCCTAGACTATGTTGTCAATCAGTGTAAATGGCAACATTTGCATAGCAGTGATTTGGGATAGAGAAGGGTCAAAATCTTCTAAAGTGAATAGCCACCTCAAGAGATGTGTACCAAGGAGGTAATTCACAGAAAGCAAACAGGATGCAGGCACTGGGTGACTTCCAGGATCCAGAAGCCACAGCAGAAGCGGGCAAGGTCAAGTGCAAGGTCCTGCATC
>NW_008583059.1:0-1239 GCF_000691845.1 Merops nubicus | reverse complement strand
TTTCTGCCAGAAGAGGATGGGTTCAGCTCTTGGCTGGAGAAACCATCTGACCTAGATATCTGGGCACGGGGCGGGGGGCATCCCTCAGCCCCCCATTTGGGAAAGGTTCAGGGATAGAAACTAGCAGCAATTTTTTTTTTTGAGGGGGGGCTGCAAACTCCACTTGCTGAGGGTTGGGTGGGAGGTCACGACACTCCCTTCCACCAAGGGGACAAACTTCAACAGGCACATTTGGGGGGCTTTAAAGCCCCCAGTGCTTTGAGGGGGTGTGTTCCTTGGGATGTGCAGCTGTGTCGATGCTGGAGGGTTCACCTCCACCCCCACATGCCCTCTGAGTTTTGGGGGCCTGGAGGGTTGCAGGCCAAGAAGGGTAGGATCTGTGGGACAGAGCTTGGCTGCCTCCATCCTTATCAACCCCAAGCCCGGCTGCCATTGGGGGGTCACCCTCCCGGGGTGCACAGCCTCCCCCAGCCTACATCTGCCGTCCTCCCCTGGAAAATATGAGCACCAATTAGCCAGAAACGAGCAGCAAGTCATTAAGGGCTTCTTAAGCAGGCAGGAGCAGGATCTCCCACCGACCTGCGGTTCTGGGGGGATCCTTCCCAGCCAGAAGCCACTTTTAGCCAAAGTTTGTGCCCAAAAGCCCCCCCAAAAGCAAGCGCAGAAGCACAGGGGTACCATTGTCCCGCAAACGCTTCAAATGCCCAAAGGCAGGAGGAATTCCACCCCCGAACAGCCCCTCTCTTTTTTATTTTTTTCTTTTCTTACTTTTTTTTCTCTCCCCCACTTTTTTTTTTTTTCCTCCCCATTTAATTTTATTTTCCCAACCACTTGATCTTTGCTTGGGAACCTCCATTAATTGCCTGGGTTTGCCTCTTCGCCTGGTCCCTTTATCATTATTTATGGCCTTTGAAATTGTGTAAAGTTGCCTTGACGTTCAATTTACAAGTTTAGGGGCTTTTTTTTTTTTCCCTTTTCCCCCCTTTTTTTTTTCCCCTCTTTTTTTTTTTTTTTTTTGTTCCTGCTTTTGTCCTCGCCAAAGACGTCGTGTTGGAAAAGGCTTTGAGCCGGCCAACATGAGAGGCTCGCCAGAGAAAAGGGAGCAGCCCTCCATCGCTTTTAATTCCGCCGTGTTGCTGAATGGCTCTTTTACATAATTGCAGAAGCAATTTCAAAGCCAAGCCAGGGGCTGACTTTACCCAGAACCACATGGAGCCGATTTGGGGCTTTTCAGGAGAG
>NW_008583058.1:0-1343 GCF_000691845.1 Merops nubicus | reverse complement strand
ATGGTGTCCTGGTGTGCATTAAGAAAAATGTGTCCAGAACAAGGGAGGTCCTGCTCCCTCTCCACTCTGCCCTGGTGAGACCTCACCTGGAGTGTTGTGTCCAGTTCTGGGCTTCCCATTTCAAGAGGAACAGAGACCTACTGGAGAGAGTCCAGTGAAGGGCTACGAGGATGACTGGGGGGCTGGAATGCCTGCTGTATGAGGAGAGGCTGAGAGAGCTGGGGCTTTTTAGTCTGGAGAGGAGAAGACTCAGGGGGGGATCTAATTAATGTGTGTAAATAGATGAGGACTGGGTGTCAAGAAGAGAAGGGAAACCTCTTTTCACTTATGCCCTACAGTAGGACATGGGGTAATGGTTACAAGCTGCATCACAGGAAGTTCCACCTCAACATGAGGAAGAACTTCTTTACTGCAAGGGTTCCAGAGCACTGGAACAGGCTCCCCAGGGAGGTTGTGGAGTCTCCTATCCTGGAGACTTTTAAGACCCATCTGGATGTGTTCCTTTGTGACCTGCCCTAGCCTAGATGGTCCTACTCAGGCTGGGAGATTGGACTTTGTGATTTCCAAAGGTGTCTTCTAACCCATGACATTCTATGATTCCGTGAAATAAGCACATTGTAGCTTTCCAGTACTGTCCTATGCTGTTTGCTTGTAGCATTGCTTTCACATTTTTATCATTAAGTTATATGCATGGCAGAGTTGATTTGTACATTTCTTCCATTTTTTCTCTCCCAGACCCAGTTCCTACCCTCTAACATAACCAGCAACTTGCCCTTTTCCCTTTTTGCTATACTGGTAATAACAGTGTTGAAAGGAGCTCACTCTGTTTAGCTTATTAAGGAAAATGTGAAGTGTATTACTAAGGAAAATGTGACACAATCACAGTCTACAGGTGCCTACTAAGGAAAAGAAATCTGCTTAACAGAGTGCTCTTCAATCTAAGGGAAAAGAAGCAATGGAAGAATGTTCATAGTACATGAATTCAGACCAGAAACAGGACACAGATTTTCATTTTAGATAGTAATTACATATTGGTACAATTTACCAAGTCTTTAAGAGATTTTCCATTAATGAAAATTTGTAAATTAATGTTCAGCTTACTTGCTTTTTTTTTTTTTTTTCCTCCCTTTTTTTCTTTTTTTCTTTTTGTTTTCCCTGAAACAGTTCAAGCACAGCTATTAGGTATGTAGCAAGTAGCAATTTTGGTAAGTCTTGTGTTGCAAATGATGTGAGGTCAGCCGAGGTGATCACAATGATTCCTTCTAGCTATAAAATATATGAAAATATGAATACTGATTAGTTTCTCTCTATGTGACAAAGCACATAGAATCATAGAATCCTTT
>NW_008583057.1:0-399 GCF_000691845.1 Merops nubicus | reverse complement strand
TCCCTTCTCCTCAATTTTGGCACCAGTCTCCTGAATTTTGAGGCCTGAAACTCCTTTTCCCTCAATTTTGCGACCAAAATCTCCCTTATCCTTAATTTTGGGGGCCAGTTTCCTGAATTTTGGAGGCCAGAACCTCCCTTCTCCCCTCAATTTTGGGGCCAGAACCTCCCTTTTCCTCCATTTTGGGGGCCCAGACCCCCCCTTTCCCCCCCAGTTTGGGGGCTCACCTTCACCTCGGCCAGCTTGGCGCCACGGGCGCAGTCCCACACCGACATCATGTGCTCGTTGGAGTCGTCCACCACGCAGAGAAAAGCCCCTTGGTCCTGGGGGGGCAGGTTTGGGGGTGAAGGGGGGACCCCGGGGGACATTTTGGGGGGGGTTTGGGGGGTTTTTTGGGGG
>NW_008583056.1:391-903 GCF_000691845.1 Merops nubicus | reverse complement strand
TTTCAGGCTTGTGGTTGGCGTCCGGGTAGTGCTCGGGGAACTGGGCGTGCAGCTTCGCCGCCAGCTCCTGGAGAGGGGGGTAGAGGAGCTGGGTGACCTCCTCAGGGACACCGGGTCTGGCCAGGGCTGGCTCCCGGGGCTCTCCCTTACCTTGTTGGGGTGTGCCTGGATGGAGAGGGCGGTGTTGACCGACAGCACCTTGAAGAGGAATGGCAGGTGACCCTGGAAGGCGTCCTTCACCTTGGCCCCCAGGCAGGCGATCCACTGGCCCAAGGTTTTTTGGGGGATGCGGTTATCACGGATGACGGCGTCGCCCCGGGGGTGTGTGCCCATCCAGAGCTGCAGGAGACACACAGACAGACGGATGGTCCCCTGAGCTGGACAGCCAATGGGGATGACTTGGGCTTTTCTCGAGGCTTTTTGGCCCCGGAGGCCATAGATGCGGCCAAGGCAGCTCCCTCGGGGGCTGAGTCACGCCGGGCTTCTCTGACTGGAAGCGGGCAGGGGATCCA
>NW_008583056.1:0-239 GCF_000691845.1 Merops nubicus | reverse complement strand
CCAGGGGGTCCCCGCTGGCCAGCAGCTTGGCCACCTCGCTCTCCAGGCCCACCTTCCCCCAAGAGTAGCTCTGCACGGCGCAGGAGAGGGGGAACACTGCAGGACGGAAGCCAGATATTTGAGGGGGGACGACGACACAGAAATAACCTTCTGACCCCCAAAGCCCTCCGGGGGTTATCACAAAGCGGGGCTTGGGGAGGTGCCTGCGCCCCACCGGTCCCCCGGAGGGCTCTGCATCC
>NW_008583055.1:713-2522 GCF_000691845.1 Merops nubicus | reverse complement strand
GTATTTTATCTCTGGGGATAAAATATCATCAGAGAAAAAGGGATTAACCTGGGAAATGGGAGGGTTCAGCTCCGGGGCGAGGAGACAAACCGGGCTCCTGCGTGGAAAGTGCCTCAGGGCTGAAGGTTCTCTCTGCCCAGCTGAGCCAGGGCAGGCAGGAGGCCCAGGGGACTGAGAGCCACCTCAAGGGGAGCAGCTTCTGACAGCAGCTTCTAACCAAGAGAGGAGCACAGCGAGGGCCAAGCAGTCTTTTCTAGAGTGTTCCTGGGGTTCACGACGGAGGTGGGCAGCATGGCACCCAGATGGCTGCACGAGGCAGATCCCCAGCCCCACAGCAAATTGGCTCTAGTGGCTGAGGGTTTACACCCTGGAGCTCAAACAAGCATTCAGGTGTCTTTTTCCTGGTCAACATCAAGGCCCTGGTCTTTGTGCAGCCCTAACGCCTCCTTGGCAGGGAGCCCTGGGGTGGGACGATGCTATCATCCCACAGCAAAGAACAGGACCCAGAGAGCCAAAACACCCTGAGTGCCCCAGGCTGCTCACAGCAGGCTGAACACCACATCTCCCAGGCATGGGCATGAACTCCTTTGCCATCATCCACACCTCTCGAGGTCTTGCACAGCCTGAAGGCAACAAGGGGCTTTGCTCCCCCCGGGGAAATGCAGACCCAGAATGGGACAGGACCTGAGAGTCCCACGGGAGAGGAGAGCAGGGCTGTGGGATTCACCCCACAAACGAAGTGCCCAGAGCCCCAAGCCACCAGGCTCTCCTGCAGCATGCTGACAGCTCCCCAGCCACTGGAGAACAGCTCACATCAACTGGAGAAAACCCCACAGACCTGTGGGGTCAAAGTCACCTCTGGCTGTCCTGGGCAGCTTCACAAGTGACACCACTGAGAGCGGCCACAGTCACTCTTGTACCCTGAGAAGCGTTCCCCCCCATGGGCCGTGGTGCCCCAGGGATGGGCACAAGACTGCCCACTCCCTTGGGACCCTGACTTTGACAGCTCCCAGCTCTTTCTCTCCCAGCACAAAGAGTCCTCAGAAAGGGTCCGGGACATCCAGTTTGGAAGGGAGGTACAGCCAAGCGCCTGGGGCAGGCCAGGAGGATGCTGCAGCCTTTGGGAGCGAGGGGCAGGCCGGCGGGACCTGGCAGCTGATGAGAGGAGAGGACAATACAACGGCCCGTTTGTGCTCCTGGCGCCCGGCCCCCCCGCCCTGCCCCATGCCACAGTAAGGCTGGTATTCAGGAATTAATTGATGTAATTCAAGTGTGGCATGACTTTGCCACGGCCTCCAACGGCAGTGGCCGTGGGCCAGGGTCTGAGGGTGGAGGAGGAGCCCCTCGCGTGCTATTCTCCCTGTGGAAAAAGGGCACGTCTTGGGCAGATCCTGGGCATGAAATCGGTATAAACAGATTGTCAGGGAAGCGTAACGGTGCCAGTCTTGCCACCATCAGCAGCTGAAAGGTGATAATACTTCCTGGCGATCTGCTGTGTCCTGTCCCACCACAGCAGCACCTCTGGCAGGAGGTGTCAGGCCTGACAACGAGCAATGCCCCGGAAGGTGCCAACCCGGCCGCACTCCGTGGTTGCTCCACTCTGGTTCTGCACCACGGCTCCTGAGCACAGACAGGGCTTCGGGATGGGGCTGGGGAGGTTGAGGTCTCCTTGCCTCACCCTGCAGCATGCAACATAGGACAGGGGCATCTCCAGCCTCCTCCCTTCCCCTGCCCTGCTCTCAAAGGCGACGTGACTCAAACAGCGACAGTGACAATGCCGGCGGCGAGCGCACTCGGGCGAGGGAGCGG
>NW_008583055.1:0-292 GCF_000691845.1 Merops nubicus | reverse complement strand
TCTGGTCTACAGGCATCCAGCCTGACCCTGCTAGCGCTGGTGGCCGGCTACTGCAGGATACAGGAGTCCGTCCCCGTCCCCACGGCACAGTGGGACATCAGGACCTGTCCCTTCCTGAGAGCCCCACAGCTCCTTGCACTGCAGTGCCTCCTCCATCTGCCCACCTCGGCACAGTCCAGGAACAGCCCAGCCTCCTGGCTGGGAGGAAGGACAAACCAAGAATCTGGGAGATGGAAGCTCTGGTGGGGCCTCCATCCCCACACCACCTCAGCTCCCATGGCTGCAGGCAATG
>NW_008583054.1:0-15213 GCF_000691845.1 Merops nubicus | reverse complement strand
TATGATTCTATGATTCTATGATTAGGAGCTGGAGGTTTGTTACTTTGTCACTTGAATGAATTGATCTGCAATGAGGCTTACAGAAAGGAACGTGACTTGTAGAGTGAAAAAGGCCTTAAGCAGCCGATCATCAGTGGACTTTGTAGCCAGCAAAACACTGTTTCACAGGACTGAAGGGTCACGACATCTGCAAACAGAAACTTGTTTAAAACTAGGATGTGTTAAAGTGAACTGGAAGTATTGTTATATGTAAGAAACAAGTTTCAGTCTGGTTTGAAAGTTGCCTTTTTTTGAGCAAGAAATCCAAACAGCTTTTGTACGTGGATATTATTATGTCACTCAACTTTACTTGCATGTGAATTACAACTATGGAAATTTAAAAGCTGAATTACTGTTCAAAAGGGAACAAAACATTTAAGAAATGGAAACACAGTCCAGTAGGTGGAAAAGAAGAAAAAAAAAAAAGTTCCACAAGAAATAGCAGTATTTTATAATGAAATTTGTTGAAATGTAGACAGATATAAAAGGCTTCCTTCTCTTTGAAATTATTTTTCTTGGGCCAGCATATTATAGTGGCTTATTTTGACTGTAAAGCTATGTATATATGGGGTAAATCACAGTCTAATAAAACCAGCAATAGAAAGAAGCTACTAAATCACCAAGCCCATCACTCTGCCTGTGTGCAGAGTGCCTGTCCTCTCTGGCACAGTTTGAAGTGCACTATTCATGCAAGGAAAAGACTATGCAAGAGCCTGACATGTATCAAGTACTGTGATAGACACACACACACATTACTAAGTCTCATTGCAAAGCCTCAATCTGTGGCAGAACCCAATGCTTATCTAACTTCTGTCACTTTGGTAGGTACAGAAATTTTTCACATTTATTATTACAGATAACTGCATTTGCTCATTCACCTTTCCCACCAAAAAGTCCAATTCTTCCTGTGCTATGGAACTGCTTGAATTAATACAGCAATACTAAGGAAAACACAGCTCTTCTTTCAAATCAGATTCTAAACTGAAACAGAATCATAAAGGAGCATAGTCAGAAAACAAACTGCACTTAACTTACTACAGAGCTATCTTCCAGTTGAAATAATCAATCAAAAAGCAAACGGGAGAAAAGCTCTCCAAAAGAGCACTGATTCTCTTTGAATGTATTTTATAGACTAGCCATAGACAGGATATCACAGAAAGCACTAAACTAACCTTACTTTTTCATTAAATCATAGAATTACCTTCTGCTTCCAGCAAACATTATTCTTTTTTCTAGATTTGGTTACCTATACGGAAGGGAAGCAACCAAAGGTCTAGAACCAGTCTAACTAGAATCTGGCAGTTGCCAACAAAAGTTTTGTCACTACAATACTAGCAAAAATAACCCTAGAACACTCCTTCAAATTACCATAAACTCTACAGGCTGGATTGTTAATACTGGAAAAGATACAAGAGAGGCATAAATACAGATGACTTATCTGGATATGACCAAGGTCCAGTGACATCGCAGAAACATGTACCTACAGTTTTGAATTCATGCTGTTAGATACTTAGACAAGATTCTCATGAGTGCTTAAAATACAAACCTACATAGTGTACTTTTTCATGGCACAAGCTTCCAGGGATTCCCTTCACAGTAAGTTGTATGGCAATTGAGAACCACAATCATGCACCGTATTATTCCCTAAGGACAACACTGGCTGAGAAAACCGGACCCAGTTCTCCAACAGATAAGCCAGTGCCTGAATTTCTGAATAAATCCTGATGTGAAGGATGTTTCACAACAATGAGTATTCATTCCCTAATTATTTGGGCCCTTTCAAAACTTCTTCCTATATTTCACAGGTTCAAGACTGATGTATACTCTGGAAGCTTGAGTGGCTATTCAATTTATTTGCCACAACAAGAACCAAAGAATAATTTGCTGTCCAACAGATTTACAGATGCTCAGGTGCATGCAAGCAGTTCCCATTAATGCAAATTATAATTGTATTTATGCAGCTTAATTCAAAGAAGCTGTAAGTCTGCAATTCTCAAGGGCATTGACAAGAAATAGCTCTTACTGGAATCACCAGGATATCTCCGCTTCCTTCTGGGATATCACTTTCTCCAGTCATCTGGAAAGCATCTAGTACAATGCTTCTTTGGTTGAGAGTTATTATTCTACATTTATTCTGTGGCATTGCCATGGAACTCTAGTCAAGACCACGATTTTCTATGCTAAGCGCTACATAACAAAGAACAAAGTCCATTTCCTGAGAATTATAGCAGTATTCAGTAAGTCATTGAGAAATCCTTTCCATGCATGGGAATCTCCTCCACGCTGCTGTTCATCACCACAGGCTACTTGAAACACTGATTTACAAGAAAACCCAAATTTGCAGAGACATACAAGTATCTAATCACACTAAACACTTTTGTCCAAGTTTCTGTGCACATCCTGCTCTGCTACTACTCAAGTGTCAAAAGCATTTCAGTCTTCCCCTGTCAAAGTTTGCAAGGCCTTCCATGTAGCAATAGTTTTTAGCCCTCTCAGGATCAAAAAACCCTGAACCACCTTTCTAAGGTAGCCTCAGTTCTGAAGAAAGTACTCAGAAGAGAGTTAAGCCCCCACATCTCTCAAACTCTGAAGCAGATTGTATTCACCTGACACCTCTGTCCAAAAGAGCCTGGGGGAAATTAGAAAAAGCATGTCTGTGTCCCACTGAGCCCAACTTGCAACTTGGGTTTACCAGGCAAAGATACAATTCCCTGTCCTGACTGACTTAGAGCATATGCACTGGAAATGCTACAGAATTTATGATTCTGCATAGAAATGAGGGTTCTGCTTATTGCATCTCCCACAGATCAGGAAGCAATCTAAAAATAAAACAACCGAGTAAATCATACAAATTGATTTTGGCAAATACAGACTTAACCCCACTAAGGCTTTTTAGGAGAACTACAAGACAGGAGAAAACAGTTATCACATTAACTGAAGCAGATGGAAAGACCCAGGAAGAAAGGTTAAAGCGGCAATGAATTTTAAATCCAAAAAAAGGGCTTGTACAAAAGCAACCAAAGAGTACCTTAAAATAATTCTCTAGAATTTTTTTTTTCTACTTTTTTCCCCTTAAGTAGCCCAATATTGGACGACTTAGGTATAGTCTTGTGTCTCAGATAACAGACATTCATCTACACTGCAACCTAAAAGTCTTCAACACAAGCCAGTACACTTCTCAAAACACAAATGCAGGAAATGTAGATGTCCTGATGTCCTTTCACCAGTCACTACTCACATGACTGGTGCTAGTGCTGGACTACCATGTGACACTTTCAAGATCATAATTTACTATTGTCAGACTGGATTCAACAAATAAATGAAGTATTACCACTGCTAACAGAGACAGAGAATAAAGAACATGGAAGAACACACAATTTAACCACTTCTGATAAATTCCTTTTTATGGAAGGCAAGAACTAAAGCCATGCACTTTTTAAGCACTCAATACCCAAAACCCATGAATCTTAGAAGTGTCAGTACCTGATTACAGCCAGCTGATATCTCCTGACCATGCAGTACTGCGAGACAGTGAAATGGAAGACACGCTGATATTCACAGTTGCTGTGGGTGCTGCTTCTGTGCCAAAATCCACTCCCAACACTGCCTACATGAAAGCTGCTTCATCCTAAGCTTTTTCCATCAATGGCCTATTTCATAGAAGTGTTATGATCTCATAGCTTCTTTTTTAAAATATGGCTATAGTCTCCATAATAAACTTGATAGGAACAGATAAGTTACTCTGAAATAGCGCATTTACCCAAATCCAAGACAATTCCAAATTTAAAACACATCTGTAAGCTCTCACAGATTGTTTCAAAAAATACTCCCTAAAGCTAGAGGCTAACAGTACAGTCCTCATATTTTGCAATATAAAAAGGAGGAAAAGGTTCAGTTTTCAAAGATCTTTCTCTGTAATTTTGACAAAGCAAGCCACTAAGTATGTTTTCTTACAACCACAGTGCATTACTAGGAAAAGCAACATTTCCTCTTTCCATATATTTGAACAGGAACTAATTTCCTCTCCTTATAGCATTGCTGTCCACATGCAACAAGAATAAATATTGATTTTTACTGGATTCACTCTGTTTCAGATGCAGATCCATTTGGAATTAAGTGAGAAGAATTAGTTTCTGTAATTATAACTCCATCTGAACCAGATGCAGTAGCTCAGAAATGGCACTGTGAAAATCTCAAATACTAAGAATAGGTTTGATTGGGCAGAATAACTATCTCAAATTTCCCTGCCTTTGCTGCCAGGCAAGAGCAGGTATGCAAGCACCCAGCTGTAACAAACAGCACTTAAGATAACAGCAAAACCTTACTTACATGTCAACACTGAAAATGACCCTCGGTTTTTAAATATTCAGAAATAAATAATAAAGCCTGGTTTAGATAAATAAGGTAAATAAGGCACACAAGCTAACTAACAGTTCACAATGTGGATTTAAAACCTATGTATAAAAAGGTTGCAACCACCTTTTTTTTTTTTACTTCAAATTGCAGCAGCAAGTTCCAAGATGAGACAAAAAGTATGGGTTGATGAAGAACATCATGCCTGCTGCCATTACATGCAGTAGGGCTGTCTGCATGGATGGCAGTCTAGCCAGCACATGTTCCTGAGGAAACTACAGAGATAACCTGTGAGACTGCTGAGGCTCTCCTGAAAGCTCACTGCACAACAGCTCTGTAATTTGCTGAGAGGAGGAACGGTATGCTATGGTACAGGTATACACAATAGACACTGTCATAAAATCATAGAATTGTTTAGACTGGAAAAGACCTTTAAGATCATGAAGCCTAACGCAGCATTACCAAGTCCAACACTAAACCATATCACTAAGCACCTCATCTACATACCTTTTAAATACCTCCAGGGATAGTAACTCCAGTGCTTCCCTGGGCAGCCCGTTCCAAAGCTTGATAACCCTTTCAGTGAAGAAATTTTTCCTCTAACACCTAATCTAAACCTCTCCTGGCAAAACTTGAGGCCATTTTCTTGTCTTTTCACTTATTACCTGGGAGAACAGACTGACCCCCACCTCACTACAACCTCCTTTCATGCAGTTTTACAGAGTGATAAGCCCTCTCCTTAAGCCTCCTTTTCTCCAGGCTAAACAACGCCAGCCCCTGTCCTTACAGGAGACATTACAGATTCGTAAGCTGTCACCTTCGTATCAACGCCTGGCAAGACCAAGGCCAAAAGTGCCCCAGGACAGCGAGTGCGAGCCAAGAGTGACCCAGAGGCAGCCTGGGCCGCTGTCCGTGAGCAGGGCTGCAGTGGCAGCGGTGGCCCCGCCAGCCCCCGGGATCTGCTGGGCTGAGTGGGGAAGGCAGCTGGGCCAGAGCCTGCCGGGCAGCCATCGCCCGAGGCAGTCCTGCCCAGGCCCTGGGTGCCGGCTTGCTCAGAGCTCCCGGGCCTGCTGAGAAGCATGCTTCACCTTGTACCCTGCACCCACCGGGTCAGCTTGCCAAGCCCTAGTCTTTGCCAGCTGCTTGAAACGGAGCTTTTGAGGAACTGGGTGCTGAGACAGAAGAGATGCCCAACTGCCACCTGCCACTACCCAGCACAGGAAGGATGAGTGATGGGGTAATGCACTTCACTGGCAAAACTGCTTCTTCCTCTCTGCACCACCACCATCCACCTGTGTGACAACTGGAAAAAGGAATGAGAGGTGATGTTTTCCCCTGAAAGCCTTTCTACAAGGCACAAGGGCGATGGCAGTGGGGGGATCATCTCTCAAGCATTGTTTCTGATTCCTTCAGCAGCCCACAGAGAGCCTCTTGGCCACCATGTCTGCTCCCATTTCATCTCCTGTTTCTCTGTGCTGTTTATTTACCTCCTGCTTGCTTGTTGTTTGTTTGTCTGGCCCAATGATAAAACCCAGATTTAGGTTTCCAGCTTCGACTGCAATTTTCCTCCTGTTGTGAGCATCCCGCAAAGGACTCGCCTGCTGGAACTGGATTTTCCTCCCCTCTCCAGCTGTGAGTCCCGACGAGCAGCAACACAAACTACTTTCATTCACTCTGGCAAACCCTAATTTCTATCCCATTAATAAGATCACAGAAAAGTCACACCTTACTGTGGTGGCTTGCCAATTTTAACAGTAATAAAAATCCCTACATTCAAAATGGTGCAGAGCAACACTAAAATAATACGTTAATTAACCAAAAGTCAATAACAACTTTTTTTTTAAAGGGAGCTATCCTTGTGATATTCAACATCTGAATTATTTAAATTGGAAACAAAAATAAGGGAATGTGAAATAAAGGAAATGCAGCATTTGCTCCTAATAAAAACATCTTTCCAGATGGAAGTATGGAAGTGTTTCAGATAATTTACATTCATATGCTGACTAACTACATCCAAACTAGAACAAATCTTACCTTTAGGTGGCTTTTGTTTGTTTGTTTTGTTCTTTGGGTCTTTGTTGGGTTTGTTTCACCTTTTTTTTTTTTTTTTTTTTTTTTTTTAATCATAAACAATCCCTGCTCTCGATTTCATTTACTTACTTTTCTAGTGGTTAGGCATTCAACCCAACAGAGGCTACAAAGCTAACCAAGGCACATGCAGTGCTGTTTGAGCTTCATCATTTCCTTACCATGAGGAACTAAGAACAATATAACCTTTAGAGTAATAGATATCCAGGGATATTTGGTGGGCCACAAAGATATAGCTAAGAACTTTAGCCATAAAATTGTTCACTTTAACCATATTGGACTCTGTAACCATACTGTGTTTGGAAGTGAAAACACAAAGGTTTTAGTCACAGGGGTTTAGCTTACAACATGTGAACTAAATGTTTGCTACATAAACAGTTATATTTCCACATAAATCAAGTTAATCACATGCTGACAGGAATATCTGTTAATTGCCCATTTCTGTTTGTTACTTTTTTTTCCCCTCTTGAGTGTTTAAAATTGCTATCTTAAGGAGTCTGATACTTAGTTACAGGAAATAAATTCAATTTAATTGGAAAAATGAATTACACATTAAAAAAAAATACCAGACCCTCAAACCCAAAAGGCTGAAAACAAGCAGGCATTTCTAATATGAACTACACGGCACAAAAAAAAAGATTTTGATTTCTGCCAGTATATTTCATCGTGGTAGCTGTAACTGCTATTAAAACAAAAATGTGCAATAAAAAGTGTTCTTTTAGATACACATTTCACCTGCAGACATTTGTGTGCCTCACAGTGCTTGAATGAGATGCACTGGTTGGGCAAATGCTTTGTGACCTGCCTCAACTCACCTGCTCTTACTTCTGCAAAGGCATTGAAGAGCCAGGGTAGATCACCTGCCAACCAAATCAAAGCCTTCAATAGACTTTTCTACAATAAAAAGGAAAGTGGCTTATGAAAGGTAATTCTGTTGCTCAGAATGGAAAAGCAAGGTATGTTATGATTTTTCTTCAGCAAGTTAACGCAGTTAGTAATGGAGACTCTCAAGCAAGGTAAATAAAGGGAGGGTCACCAGAATTATTTAGTAAAACCGACTGAAAGTCCCCAAAGGCAAATATTTGCTGTAGAGTTGTCAGCTGACAGTGTTAAGTGTAAATTTAGGCCCAAAGTACAGCCATAAGTTCTTTAAAAATCAAATACTTACAAAAAAACCCCTCTATCTTATGCTAATAACATATGAACACTTATAGGTATTTCCAGAGCACAGCGATATGCTTGGAAATTTAACTTTGACAATCTTGTGAACAGATAAATAATCTTTTACTCTCCCTTAGCTCTCTTGCCATAGGTTAAAATAAATCATTAAGATAATCATTTAGCACTTCTTAAAGGCAATGCTAGATTCTCAAGTACATAGCAGTTGTACTAATGTATTATCATGCACTTTGGGGAAAAAAAAATAAAAGAGAGTCTCAGATTAAACCTTTAGTATTTTCTATTATTTCAACAGTAGAAATAGTGACTAGAACTCAGATTTACATACTGAGGGTTTTGATGAACCTATGTGGTTCTATGTTGAAACGGTTGGAGGGTGTTGTTTAGGGTGAGGTGTTCTGTTTTGTTTTAAATAAAACAAGCTAATTAGGGAGAAAAGAGAAAGTCACATAAATTTTAAATCCCTGCATGTACATTTACTAATCTAATTTTAAGAGAATTCTCCGTTATCTAAAGATAGGACATAATAGTTCAATATACCACTATGTAAAGATAAGATAACCAGTGGCTGCTAAATCTTTTTCTTTTCCATTTAGCCTCAAACTTTGATTTATAGATTAGCATTAATTTTGTTAAAATGTTTGGGATAATTCTGTGATAAGTAATCCTTTTTGTAGGATTTCAACAGTGAGCATCTGTGTTGTGATAGATCTATGTGCATTATCTCTCTTGCAATATTAAACAAAAGGAATATTTTTAAAATATAGTAAGTCTGTATTAATATTTGAGCTGAAACCAAAAGCAAAAAAAATTACATGGGTGAGTTATTTGTTAACACAGACACCCAGGCCAATAGTTCAGCCCATTATTACTTCCAGTGTACAAGATGCAGAAGTACACTGTATTGTAATTTTCTGTTAAGATCTCTCACACAGATTTTTGAATATTTTGCAGTCATGTGTGCAGCAGATATATCTGGCACTTGAAAGACACTGACCATGGAACACATTTTTTTCATTAAGGAAAATTTTCTGCTTAATTGATCTTCCACAGTTTACATGAAACCTAAGAAATGGAATCTTGTGTCCCTGAAACATCTGCATTGCTTTAAAATTTGAAGTCGGTATGCAGTCCAGTGAGTCATTAAGTCACAAATGAAACTGAACCTTATTCACTATATATAACTGCATCCAGATCATATTTGTCCTGCCATTCATATTTCTTTCCAGTTATATTTAATTCTGAAAACAGACATTCCATCAAGGATTGAGAGATTTGCCTTTACCCCACATCAGGCCTCACAATTCTTCCTGACAGAGGTAAAGAAAATAGGTAATGTTATTTGTCACTGATCACAGTCAATAGGTTGTTGAATGCCTCAGGAATTTTTCTGAGGTTTTTGCAATGCTCTGTAACTATCTGGTAGTGAAGGTAAGAATGATGCCACAGCCAAAAAAAGTAACAATGCCAAGAGGAAAAACAAGCCTGCATATAATATTCAACAACTGAAGTCCATGGCAACCCCTAAAGAGACTGTGCAAGACATTTTGTGCAGGGAAGAGTGGAAATGTCCAGTCATACCTCTTGCTGAGCTCTGTATCACACTCCCATTCTGGAGCTGAGATAAACAAAGGCAGCACCACCCTGAAGGGTCTCATCTCCAGCCCAGGGGAGTGGAGAAGCTCCCGTAAGAGGAAGACATATTATTAACAACTATTCAAAGAAAACTAACTTGCTTTTGGATAATTCCTCTAACATCACTTTCACTCGCTACGGAGCTTTGTAAAAGAAAAAGATTCGTCCAAAGTGCATGCAAGTATGGAAATTTTATAATCCTGCTGATCAAAACAGCATTAGCTGTTCCTAACCAGATCCTTGGCATATTCTCTCAGTATGACATCTTGTTCTGATAACGACAAAACTTGTCCACCTCCTTATTTCAAGTAACCCCTAATACATCTTTCACCTTTCTGACAATAGCATGAAAAGTACTCCTGTTATAATAACATACTTATTTCTGAATAAGTGTGCCAAACAAGACTATTAAAGACTTATGTCCTATTCAGGAAACAAAAATCAATCCAAAGCAAGTAAGTGACCCTTCCAAAAAAAAAATATAAATTCATATCTACATTACAAAGTAAGGAGGTTGTTTACAAATCTAACACGTCAAAATTCCTGAAGAGTTGTTTCAATTACTTTTTCAGTCAGACTTAAAAATTTCAAAGCTGAACATGATTTTCCACACCAGCCAGCTCTTCTTCCCCTGGCTCATTATTTGATGCATTAGTATATGATACGGGTAGGCACCGAAAGTTGACTTAGAGGCATTTTTTAAATCACAATAGTTTACAGAATTTCCAGATAAGGCAATGAGCTTGTAAGAAGTAGTCCCTTGGGAAATAAAAAACACAGCAGGCATTCTTTTCTTTGGGCATCTTTAGCAGTTGCTTTTCATCAGATAGCAGTAGGCAAAGTCTACTTGCAGCAGAAGGTTACAAGAAAAACACTAGGAGCATTACCTGTCAAAGTATTTAGCTTCTTCTCTGCCTTCATGTGAAGGAGAGCTATGATGTAGAGTTGCAGACTATCCCAAGATCTGATGCTAGTACATGCGCCTTTTACTGGGTTGTAGCCAAAAATTTAGTGTGAGCAATTAGTTAGAACCCTCTACGAATATAAACTAATTGTTAGGAGATGAAGGCCACCTCCTACTGAGTAAAACATATAACTTGAATTAGCAGTGTACCCTATGCCCCTGTTTCACATTGGACAGTATAGCCCAGTATTGTATGGACAGTATAGACAGTACAGTATAATAGCATTATCCAAGATGCATACAACTCATGGATGGAAAAGGCCAGATCAGGTCCCCTAGTCTGGCCTAATGTATAATGGCCCATACAGCATAGGCCACCACAGCTGATCTGGGGTGGAAACCGAGAACTTGTGACAGACTAGTACAGAGCTTTGAAAAATGTATCCAACCTTGATCCAAACAAGATACATTGGCACAGATGTTCATTTCACTTCTACTGCTTATTTCATTGACAAGGGCAAAATTTAAATAAAATGCAGAAGTCATAAGAATTCCATCCTCAGGCAGTGAAAAGAAATCTAAGAAACTGGTTAAGAAGCTATTCTCCTGAAACAAATGCATTTTTTATGAAGCAAAATGAGAAGATGGTATTTGCTATGAGAAACCTTGGGCTGTCTTGCCCTGATCCTCAGAACACACAAAGAAGCAGATTCATTCAACCAACAGCATCACCAGCTTTGGACACTGCAGTAAAAATGCTGTAGAACATTCCTAAAGGAAGTCAATGCTTTGTCTCTCTTGGAAGAGCTCACTCTGTAGAATAAGCAGACGTTTTCATTTTGGATCACTATATCTGACTTACTCTTTTTCATATTTAGGTACTGTAGGAAGCAATAATCATCATGAACAATGCCTACCCATACTTAAATTAATTGCAATCATATGTTAACTTTCAATATTGCTTCAAATAAAGTGGGAATACATTTCTCATTAATCCATGTCTGAGAAATAGCTCATAAATAATTCATTCGATGACAACTCTTCCAATCAATCAGAGTGATTTAAATAGATTTTACTAGTGTTGAACTAACTGTTCATTATTGCTTCACTGAATTCCATGTAAAAATTTCTCCAAACTCTGCTATTATTAGCAGCCAAAATTATTCTTGCACCAGAATTTCCTACATAAGGGAAGAAAAACAAAAAAAATCAAGCTGGCCAAATAAAAATGCTGCTATCCAAATATATAAATGAAAATAAATAAATACACATCTCTGGGAAGAATGGGGGATGAAAACTCAGTGGGAGAGAGATGCATCCCAAATCCATTTTCATCCAAACAAACCCAAAGCTTTTGTATGCACATCTTCTGATTGTGGTTTTGAAAGTTTACCGCTTGGAGCACACCTGGCAGCAGCTGAAAATGGTAAGTACTCCAAATCCATTTCATGTAATCACAACCATGGCCTCCTCGCCTCTGCCCTCCAGGAAAGATTCTGAAGCACACATCGTGTGAGGAAACAGAAATCAAATTGATTATTCATTTGTGTTATCATCATCCCCTCCTGGATTAAAGGGGAGGCTTCTATTATTGGGCAGACTTTTGCTTCACTAAACCCTGTTTTTCTACTTTGCTTATTCAGATTCATTTTTATCCCTCTTTTCACCTCTTGTGCAAGCCTTATTGTCTTCCTTTTCAATTGCAATTATCACTTTTCAATACTAATCCTTTCCCAAGCAGCCTAGAATTTCACCCCTTTGTATCGAACCATATTCTTCAACATTTGATCCAGTAACTGGCTTATTTTACCCTCTAATCCCTCATTTGCCACCTCTGCATACAACCTGGATTTTTCTGTACCTAAACAAGCCATTTTCCACACTCTCACTACGTCTTCCTTTGTACTTCTCACCTCATCTTCTCTAATACATAGGATTACCAATTCCTTTTCTATCCAATAAACCTTGTCCTTCTCTTGTTTTACCTCTAATCTTATTTTGTCAAAACATATTTCAAGACTTTATTTTTTCTATTTAATTCATGTTTAATGCTCAGACTTCAGCTGAGTACTTTGAGCTCTTGCTTTGTATGGTGTAACAAAGAAAATAAATTATAGTCACAAAGCATACCAAAACATACAAACCAGAAGCATAAAAGGTTTGTTCTGATGCCTTGTATGCATGCATATAATGAGGTTAAGCTACACCATCTCCCTGCTGAGCTTTGATGAACCTCTGTCTGGAGCAGTGGGCAAAACAGAATAAGGCTTCCTTCCTACAGGGCTGTACAAGCATAGGGAGAAGGAGGGGAGTTTCTATGCCTCACATTGAGTTAAAATTACCAGCTATTTGTAAGGGTAGAACCATTCTTATTTTGCAAATAACCTCTTTTGCATTAGACAGTCACCAGACACAGACAGAGTCCTACCAGAGCCAAGTTTATTGAACTCCAAAGACAACTTAATGTGCTCCTTTGGACTTCACTGATATTTCACACTAAATATAGCTTCTGTTTGAATGAAAAACAGAAAAGATGCAAAGAGAGAAGAGAGAGAACAGTTAAATCAGACAAAGAAGCATTTCTTTATTTAACTGTAATCAGGATTTTATACATAGATAGCCTTTATGGAGACAGAAGAGCTTTGTCCACTTCCCTGGCACCAATGCCTTTAATTAGACAGTAAAGCCCCTCCACCTTTCGGCAGAGAGCCACAGGCAGGCGATGCCAGGGCATTCACGTGCCAGATCCCTCGTCTGGGCAAACAGTTCATGGGCTATCATTGCTGCGTACACAAGATGAACACGGCGGGGGGCTGCGGCAAGCTGCGTGCTTCTGGCACCACCCTTGCCAGAAGAGAGCTGGCTCATGGAGCCAGCCCTCCGAGCCCCCAGAGCTGGCGTGAGAGCTGGCTTTTCCACTGCAGGTCCTTCACAGACGGTCCCTTTGTGAGTGACAGAGCTAACACATCCTCAGTTCCCTCAAGAATACTGTCAGTGTTTCCCTGCACGTTTATACCCCAATATTTCCAGTTTACACAAGATATAAATAGGCATGGCTGTAGAAGGGCTCCAGTCCATTTTCAGGATTGTGACATCTGCCTCAACTAGAAGTTTATACCACCAAGCAGATATTGCTTCAAAGATAAGCCTTTAAAAGTGAACAATCCAATGCACAGTGTACTTGGATTACATTCTTTCAGAACATCTGCAGTGATACAAACATCCCAAAAGCAGAACAGATTGCAAGGATTTAAACCTGCATTAGTGTTAGTTTTATGCTTTTTACAGTTTCATGCAAGAAGCTATGAGTAGCCAAAACCACTGGGGTAAGAGAGGTTAATGGGACTGATTTGCCAGACTACATGCATTTCCATAATGTTGAAATGATAGATTCTTTTCCTCAGAAATTTAAGGATTACTATCAGATGTCTAGAGGGCAAGCACCAAGGAATAGAAGCGTGTGAACCCTTATCAGACCATCTTTAATGTGCAATATTGTTAGAAATAATGTAATTAAGGATACTAATACGGATTTCTCAAATAAATTATGCTAATTATATTATCATTTTAAAATTATAATTAAATATGCAATTATAAGAAACACAAAGGAGATTCAACAATTACATGGCATGTCTTTGTCATGGTGAATATGTTTTAAATTAACATAGCAGCTCATTAAAACCAGTTGATTTTATGGAACTACGTATGACAATTTTACTATGTACTTCCACTGATGTTAAAGTCAAAATCAATGCACAGTGCTATGAAGGGAGACACTTCCATCCTGCTTACTTAAGCTGATGTGCTTTGTTAAATAGATGTAACTGTGTTCAAAAAATATGAACATGGGGAAATCCTCCTTTTTTTGTGCCACATTTTACTCAGCTGTTTTCCACAGAGTTCACATACAGGGCAGCTCCAGAAATATTCCTACCATGCTCTTGAACAAATGGCAAACTTCTGTGGAGAAGTGGCCCAGGGCAAGCAGGAACTTCTTAAAATGGCCTCTTCATCAAATCAGAGATTATCCTGTGCTGCCTAACCTGCATATCTCACTGTTCAGGGAAATGCCCTAAAATCTGCTCTGAAACATCTTTATCCAAATACTGCTTGATTGTTAAGAACTATTTAACTCTGAGTAGCTTGATCTAGTTGGAGATGTCCCTGCTTACAGCAGGGGGGTTGGACTAGATGACCTTTGGAGGTTTCTTCCAACCCAAACATTCTATGATTCCATGATATTTAGGACCTAAAAGCATATACAATAAGTAGTTTCAGAATAAACAGGTAATATGCATAGAGTTCAATTTAGACAAGAAAACAAAACCTTGCTTTCCCATTTTTAAATAAAAGGAGTCCAAACAAGCTGCAAGTGGTTAAAAGTTTATCCTGTGAATTTCCTTCCCCACATCCCTAACATATTATAAACAAACATGTTACAACATGTTTCTGAAAACATATTAAACAGAATGGAAGGAAAATGAAGCTTTTCTTAATTTATTAAGAAAAAAAAAAAATCAGCCCTACATTAGGGTGTTCTTTCTTCTATACGGTAGGAGAAATTTCATATAAAAAGTAGGAGTGAATGTAAGCATTTAGGCTTTGGCTAGTTTCTCACCAGTTTAACTAATTTTTTGAAAGTCATTCAAAGTACTGTATCTACGAAAACCCTAAAGCCTCATTTAAAGGAGAATTTGAGGCATAAGTCATCTCTGAAAATAAAGAGAAACTGAAGTTAGTAATGAAATCTTTGTTTACTTTTGGTAAGGTCATCTACAAACTGCAAATTTTACTCAGTCAAATGTCTTTTCTTCCCGAAGATTATGAATGTTTCTATTCAGTGGAAGCAGTGGTTACATTCCACTTAAATGCAGGTGAATTCTATGTACAAGATAAAGGAAAACATGAGAAACATTTAACTGATATACTTTATATATAGTTTAATTAAAACAAAAAACCAAACCCACACTTGAAAAAAACATCAATTTACATGTTTCATAGAATCATAGAATCAT
>NW_008583053.1:0-12266 GCF_000691845.1 Merops nubicus | reverse complement strand
AAAAAAAAAAAAGTAGGATAAGGAGGATGTTTTTTCCCCCTGACTTTTTCTTTTCTTCCTGCTCCCAGTAGTCCCCAGATCCCATCTTTCCAGCCTCTCTCCCAGCCCAGGCCCTGGCAGCTCGGGCAGCAGCTCGGGGGGTGTGCTCTGAGCTACCCCCAGCTGAGACCTGGCCCAAGCTCTGCACATTCCCTCCGGAGGGATGCAGCCTAAATACAGATACCAGGCACTTTATAAATGTGACCAGTGAGGCTGCAGGGCTGGAAAAAGCCCTTCTGGATTTGCCCTGTGCAGAGGAGAAGCTGTCTGAGCAGAGACAGCCTCTGGGGGCAAGGGAGGAGATGGAGGATGCTGTTGGGAGCTGGCCTGGGGAAGGGGCACCTTCCATCTCCTAGGTGAGTTATCTTTTACCTTGATGAAATTATAACTCCCTCTCTTGAGACCAGCTATGATGTGAATAAATCTGACCTTGTTCTGCTGACTCTTCAGCTCCTCCAGGAAAACAAAAGGATGGTCTGGGCTCTGTGCTAATGAGCAGCAAAAAAAAAATGAAACCTCTTTTTCTCCTTGTCCCATAGGCTGCTAAAGCTCCTGGCATCCTGGTGCCCGACTGCTGTGCTGGCAGCTGGGGAGTTTTCCCTTCCACGACCTGTCTGCCTTCCTCCTGTTAGCAACCTCAGGAAATGGAGTTTGGTGTGATGATGCTGGAAATGATCTCGAGGGGCTGGTGATGAGGGGAAGGGGTGAAGCTGGGGACAGGTCGGATCGGTCACAGCCTCTGCCTTCACCTTCCAGCTGCCCCTACTTCTGTCTGCACCGAGAGATGCTCAGGAGCAGAAGGAATGAAACCAGCTGCTTGTGAGTGCTGCTGCTTTTTCTTTGCTGGTGCAATTAATTCTCTCCTAATTGTGATGCTTTTTCTCTTTCCTTATAGCTAAAGGGTCTCTTTTGCCAGCCGGGTGATTTGCAGAAAAAGGCAGGGAACTAGTGGGGGTTTTTTTTGGGTGTTGTTATTTTTCTGGGTAGCTGTTACTATGGCAAGAAAACTTGGTTCAGTGTGAAGAGAGGTCAGAAATAACCCGACTGAAAATTTCATGCATGTTCTGTTTAAAGCCTCAGCTGCCAGGGTTGGAGCAAGGGAGAAGTGAAGGCACCAAAGTCCCCGATTTTCAAAGGATTTATTAAAGCCTTTAATGTTTAAAAGTTGGAGTTCCTTGAGAACCAAGTCTTGGTGTTCCATGACCTTGTGGGCTAGGATTATATCATAGCCAAGGCTGTCTGTACCTTGCTCTGAGTGCACCAAGGAATGACAGCGAGTGTTTGGGATGGGAGCTCAGGCTTCTCCTGGGCTGGGGACGTTACAAAGTCACCAGACTTTTCCTGGTCCCACTTGGAGCCATGAATAAACAGCCAGGGTTTGAAGAGAGCTGCATCTGTGGGGGTGCTGAGCTCTCTGTCTCTTGTACAATGAGTTTTTGGGGTGTTGGGCTCCTCTTAAAATCTCTTTTTTGGGTGGCAGAGGAATGAACCTTATCTGTGGAGGAGGAGGAGGCTTTGATGGCTCCCTGCTGGAGGCTGAGCTGGAGGATATGTGGACTTGGGGCTTCCTGGAGAAATCTGCCCCTGTGGATGCTGTTTCTTGTTGGCTGTGTCTTTGCTTAAATAAAGATGCTTTGGGGCTGTTTTTTACAGCAGAGGTTGGGACCTGAGCCCACGGGGCCAGGGTCTCTTCACTCTGGGCTGTTTGTGTCAGTGCAAAGGGTGGTTACACCAGTAACATTTACACCAGGACGTTTCTGTGCTTCTAGGAGGAAAAGGAGCTCATTCCAGTGACAGTGATTAATGGGGAGGTTCAGGTGCTGCTCCTGCATCTGAACCTTTTCAATGTGTCCTTTGAGATTTAGCACCCTGCTAAATTCCAGCGTAGCTGAAAAGAGCATAAAGAAAACTATCCCCATGTTTACCCTCCCTTCTCCTCGCTTGCTGGTTTTTGTTTTGACAAAATCCCCAGCTCTGGCTGATGTGGGATGTGTCTGTGGTATCAAGTGGCTCCAGCTGCAGGGGTTTTTGGAGGAGGAGCAGATGTGGTGTTGTGTCCCCACCTGCCCCCTCCCCAGCTTCTCCACCTGGGTGGACTGAGCACCCAGCCCTGGGGAGCACAGGCATGAAGGTCCCAGGAGAGCTTGCCCATGTGCTTGGACCTTGTGTGGGGCATCCCAGCCTGGCACCAGCCCCCTTCTCCATCTCTGCCCTTGGAGCAGGTGAGTGCTGTTGGCTCCAGGGTCACTCTGGGAGGAAGGATGAGCCACAGGGCACTGGCACCTCCAAACTCTCTTCCAAGCTGTGCGTTGGACCCCGTGCTGGGAGCAGCACCAGGAAAGCACCCGAGTGTTGCTGTAACCTGGACTGACACTGGGGAGCCAGGCAGGAGCACAGGGGAGAGCTGGGCTGTGCCTGACCCCCCTCCTTGGCAGTGCATGAGATCCCTGGGGATCTCCTCCCCGTGCCCCCCTCCTGGCCTTGTGCTAGGCCTGTTCCTTGGGACAGAAAGGGGTTCCCTGCACAGAACCATCTCCTTTTATCTGTCTTCATCAAGCCTGTGCTGTGTCATCCGGCCCTGCTCTTGATTTGATAGCACAAGAGGGAGCTGAGAGGAAGCCACTCGCTCCTGCCTGGTGCTGAGGAGCAGGAGCTGTGATTCCAGCTCGTTGTTTGTGTGCTATTTCCAGCCTGGTGTTGCCCCTGTTCCTGCCTGTCCTCTGAGCAGTGAATCGTGTGGGTGTTTGGCAGTTGGCAGATGAAGTGGGGAGCAGTGCTGTTCTGGGGGCACAGCTCCTGGTGGGGCTGTGATGGGCACCCTGGGTCTGACCCGACCCCAGATCCATAGGTGGAAATCTGGGGTCATGCTACTGAAGCTGGCAAAGCTGAGGGTCAGCTGGGGATGGATCAAGTGAACTTGTGATGGGGTGCTGTGATGAAGCATGGGGGGGGTCTCCTGGATCTTTGTGGTGTCCCTAGAATGAACGCTGACCCCCAAGTGAGGATTTGAGCTGGAGAGGCACAGCAGCAATCTGCTCCTGGGGCTGTGGAACTGCTGGAGGCTTGGCAGAGCAGGTTGAACAAACAGGGCAGGGATCAGCTGGGAGAGAGCTGTGTCTGCCTGGGGCTGGGTGGGGATTAGGGATCTCTTTCCATCCCTAGCCCTGAGTCACTCCCTGGAGGGGTTGTGTGTGTTATGCAGAAGTGTGGCTGGAGGGGGTGTATAGTGATGTCTCGGGGCTCAATATCCTCAGCATGAGTATTAAAAATAGAAGATTTGGGAGTATGTACATGGTTTGTCATCTTCTGGGGCCTTTTGGAATTGCTCTCAGTGTGGAAAGGTGTAAATATATTTCCACTCTGTGCTCGTGCAGCAATGCAATATTTAGGGTAGTGCACCAGCTGAAGGGACACCCTGGAGGGTGGAGGTTTCACCTGCTGGCCCTCTGCAGCTGAGGGGATTTCAAACTCAAAGTGGCAAAACCAAATCCTGGAGGGAGGTGAGATAGGAAGGAAAGCAAAAGCAGCTGCACTTGGCAGCACCAAGGGGTCTGTGCCCTGTGCAGCCCACCTGGCACTCTAACACCCCCCAGGCTCTTTGAGAAATCACCAAGCATGGCAGGAGATAAATGCCACTAAACCAGGAGCTCTAAAACGAGCCTGATGTAACCTGTGGGGTGAGGAATGGCCCCTCCTTGGAGGAAGCATCTGGGTGATAGAGCATGAGGAGCTCCAGCTCCTGGACCAACAGGTCCCACTCTCCCACCAGAGCCCTGTCCCACTCTTGGTGGGTGCTGTGGGGCTCTCCCTGCCCAGCCGTGCTCCAGAGCCACTTGGTGAGGACCCTGGGGTGGGTGTGTGGGTGCTGTGCTGCTTGCTGAGCTCTCAAACAGGAGGTTCTGTCCTGGGAGGGGAAGGGCTCAGCACCGTGCCTGCCATCTCCTCGGATGGAGGAGCAATTACCATTCATTTTCATTTTAATGTAGCCATTTAAGAGGGAAAAAAAAAAAGTTAATGCTTCCAATTTGTTTGGTGTAATGAAGTGATAATTCCCTCTGCCTGGGAGGAGAACATGGCTGCAGAGCTCAGGATTGCACGGTCAGCACATTTTGACAGCTCCCAGCTCTGGCACAGTGCTGGCACTGCCTCCCAGCGAGGCTCAGGTGATGCTGGAGAGATGGGGAGCAGGGGGGTGGGCACAGTGTTTCCAGCTGACCTCGATTGTCTTCAGAGCACACAAAAGAGAAGAAAATCAAACGTGTTTGCCTGGCGAGGCAGCTGGATGCAGGCAGAGCTTTGCCTTGCTGCTGGAGGTGGTGGCTCTGGGGGTCTGCTGGTTCCTGCTGCCTGGGACCACAGCCAGGCTGAATTTGGAGCTCTTTGCTCTGCCTGTTCTCATGAAGGACTTGCCCAGCACTTCACAGCCACCTCCAAACGCTTTGAATCGTGCTCTGTGTGCTGGTATGTTGGAAAAGACTATTTAGGCAATTTTAGACAATTATGCTTGAGCTTTGGAGAGTATTAATGACAGCAGAGAAGCCAGCACCAGCCAGGTTCAGCTCCTGTCAGACCTCTGAGTGATGCTGATTTGTCTCTCATCCCAGGCCTGCACTTTATGGTTGAAGAAATTGAGGCTCAGGGCAGGAAAATGACTTCTTGGAGGTCAGGATGCAAATCTGTCGTGCTCCTGGAAATAGGAGCTGGCTCTGCTTTTCTAATTTACTGGCCCATGCTGAATTTGTCCGTGGTGATGCATGAAAATTCACCTGGAAAAAAATAAATTATTCATGAGAGCAACAGTTCAGAGCTGCTTAAACAGCCAAGGCAAAAATCCCTGAGCTGATCCAGCTGAAAGCAGCGACGGGTGCACCAGAGGAGAGGGGTTGGAGAGAAGGGGGGAGACTGGAGGTGGGTGATCTAGTCTTTTATTTGCCCCTTTCTCCTCAGCTGCTGGGCTTGCTGCTGCTTTTTATTGTTGCTTTGTGTTCCTTTGTCCTGCAGCCCCCCTGGTGCCAGGCTGTGCGCATGTGCCGGGCTGGGTCCTGCTGCTGGAGCCTCAGCAGCCCGAGGAGTATTTATGGGTTTATTAACCACATTCTTTAGGCAATAAATGATGCTTAGCTGACTACTGAGATTTATTTGGGAGAATACATTAAAATAAACAGCCCTGCTTGGATTCGTTGGTTTTCGTGCCAGCTCAGACTTGTATGTGAAGTGATTTTTTTTGGTGGGTTTTAGGCCAGTTGTCTGAGACCTGTTTTGCTGATGCTTTTCCATCACTCTCCTCTAATTCACACTTTCAGAGGAGATGTAGGAACTAATATGACTGTAGAAACTGATCTCCTGTTCACATGGACTCTGTGGGCTGAGCCCCGAGGCAGAGATGAGGAGTTTGTGGGGATGCTGAGTGGGACCTGTCTGAGATAACAGCAGACACTGTGGTCCGAGGGTCACCTCTGTCTCCCTGCTTCCCTGATGAACACAGCAGGCATGGATTTATAGCAGAAATAATGTCCATCCCCACTTACATGCAGGGGGAGCGTGGGGTCCAGCAGCAATAGCCCACATGCCTATGCCCTGGATGCAGCCTGGTGCTCCCCAAGGCTTCTCCCCTTCCAGGGGATCCACATTGCTCCACGCTGTGGTGCCCAGAAAGCATCAGGAGACCCCCTGGGACCATCTGAAGTGAGGGGTGATGAAAAGTGGCTGTTGCTAAGCTACAGGCTCTGTTTGCTCTGGCTTGGAGAGCTGAAGGGCTGTGGTCAGACCTGGGGAGCAGGGTGCAGACTGGAGGTGAGCTGTTCCTGGGGCAGGGAGTTCTGCAGAGCCCACTTGTTTAATCTCTGCTCCAGATAAGGGGCAGGAAACAAATCTGGTTTTGGGGAGGAGGGAGTCCACCCCCTTCAGAACCCCAAGGGCTGTAACTGGTGGTTGCTCTGTTTGTGCTTAGGTATTTTAAGGAGGAGAGAGCAAGTTGGCTCTTACCCACCCCACACCCACACTGCTTTGTCAGGAGGAAGAATAACCCCAAGCAGCAGATGGGCCTGGGCTGGGTGTCAGCTGGGAGGCAGGGGTGTCTGTCTAGGAGGAAACCTCTGCTCCAGCAGCTCTTCAGACTATGGTCCACAGAAACAGAGCCAGCCAGCCCTGCTCTGCTGCCAGGGAAGCTCTTTTCAGGGGATCAGTAGGACCTCAGCATCCACAGGGAAAAGCCTCTGGAGTCTGTGCATGGGTAGGAGAGGGAATGATGCTGTCCTGGACCAGAGTGATGCTCAGCCTGGAGTACGTTGCCTTTGGTGGTTTGGGTTTTCTTTTTTGGCAACTGCTCACTCCACCCAACAGTCCTGTCTCCAAATGTTCGTGCAGGCAGCATGTGCTGGGGGAGGCTGCAGTGCCTGCAGGGGTAAAGGTGAATCTTTATCAGTTATACACTGAAGGTGGAGATGCTCAGTGGAAAATGCACCTTGGTCCACACCAGGTGAGTGAGGGAGATGCTGCCTCTCTTCCTTTCACTTTGCCCTCTCTCTGTCCTCTTGCACTAATTAATCTCATCTGCATGCTTAATGGCCATGCCTAGAGAGGAAATGACAAAAAGATCAGGGCTTGCCAGTGAGAGCTTGAGCCTGTCCTCCTTGGGCTGCTTCTGGATCCCTCACAGCTCCATGGGTCAGCGATGGAGAGCTGAGTGCTGCACTTCCCCTCTCCCAGCCAAGGGCTGTGGGAGCCCCGGGTTTGCAGCAGGAGTAATTGAGACAGAGAAGGACACAAGGAAAAGTTCCTCAGCAGGCAGGAAACCAGCCAGGGAAGAGAGCAGACAGATGATTTTGCAGCCTCCTCCGTTTGAACGTCGCTGGGAGGCGGGGATGCTCAGGAAAACAGGCTAACAAACTGACTCCAACCTCCTGCCTGCTTCTTTCATCATTTGTTTTGTTTTATTTATAGGGCCAGCCTCTACGTGAGCTTCTGAGGCAGATCTGGACCAGCACGACTAATAGAGGCTCACGGCAGGTACCAGAGGGGGCTGCTGGGAGGGGTTGGCTGTGGGAACCTGGTGATGGGGATGCTCTGCTCCCAGCTCCAATCCCTGCTCCTGTGGCTCTCCCGGTGGGATGTCGGTGTTTGCACTTCATGTTTCTCTGTTTTTCTTTTCCCTGGCATCCTCTGCTCTGTTTTGCAGCATAGCCAGCCCCCTGCCCTGCCAGGGACTGATGCTGCCCTGCCCAAACAGCCACCATGGAGCTCGCTAGTGCCAAAGACTTCCAGTGGAAAAGCCTCGCCCCCCTCCCGAGCCGCAGGGTCTACTCCACCTTGGTGGAGGCTGGTGGGCAAGTGTTTGCCATCGGGGGCTGCGATGACAACGGGGTGCCCATGGATTGCTTTGAGGTCTACTCCCCCGAGGCTGACCAGTGGACCTCGCTGCCCCCCATGCCCACAGCCCGGGCTGGCGTGGCCGTGGCCAACTTGGGCAAGAGGATCATGGTGATAGGAGGGGTCGGAGTGAATCAGATGCCTCTGAAGATAGTGGAGATGTACAACATAGAGGAGGGCAAGTGGAAGAAGAGGAGCTCGCTGAGAGAGCCGGCCATGGGCATCTCGGTGACATCAAAAGGCAAGGAGGGTTCAGTCCTTCCAGGGTGGGGTGGGGAGGGTGGGCACCCCCTGATGCATCGGGCACAAAGGCTTCCTGGGCAGTGGCGCGGGGATAGGTTGTTCTCCAAAATCCTTTCTGTGCTGTTAGGAGCAGAACTCTGTGTATTTGTTGTATCCCACCTGCTAAAGGTGACTGTTCTTCAGGCAGTCAAAGGTAGAAGATCTGAGGGTTGTTCTGGATCATCATCTGGAGCCACGAGAGCCATGGCTGTGCTGGTACCCAGGGGTATTTCAGACAGGTCCAAGCTCCAGGGTCTCAAATTAAACTTCGTAGCAAATTCTGGTCCTTGTGTGCTGCAGATGCTGGAAAAAAATAGGAATGGTGCTGCTGGGTGAGCGTAGCCAGGCTGGGAGGACCTGACTGAGCTGTGGAACCAAAGATGAAGGTCTTGGAGCCAGAGAATAGCTTTGGTTTGAGAAGACATCTCTGCTCCAGACCCAGAACCAGCCAGGAGATTTGGCTGCATGGTCAGGGCTCAGATCATTGTACAAGGAGGGGAAGCAACTGGTGTTGTGGGGGGCTCCTTAGCTGCTCCCTGCCAAAAGCTTAACCACTGCCTTAAATGGGGCTTGCTCAACGCCTGTGAGGCTCTGCCTTGTCAGCCCATCTCGTTTTATAGCTCCTAAGCAGAAAAGTCGGGCACTGATTTGCTTTGAAGAGCCTGGGGCTGAGAGTTGTGTTCCCCAGCAATGTGCCCGAGGTCAGGCAGCTTCCCGCTGAGCCTGGGATTACCAATCTAATCTCCAGGCAGCTTCTTGCTTTGTTTGCTTAAGTGGGTTTAAAAGCTACTGTCAAGGAATGTTTAAAAATAATGTTTACCATCTTGGAGATGATTTTCTCTCTGGATATAAGCTGGCCTGACTGACAGGGCAGGGTCAGTTTGATGGGAGAGGCCAGGAACAGAACCAGCTGCCCAAATTCTTGCCCCGTGCAGGTTGGTCTCTGCTTTTTCAGCTGCCTGCAAGGACAGGGCTGCTGCCACTGCTCTTGCCTGTTAAGCAAAGTTCTTGCTGGGGGAGATGATGCGGGTGCTGTGCGGGTAGGGGTTTGGTTTGCAGACCAGCTCTGCCAGAGATGGATAGAGCTGACAGGGATTTGGTGGGGAGTGAGTAGCCTCACTGCCTGTCTCAGCTTTGAACCCTCCCATCAGGGCTGCAGAGCCACCATCCTGGGGCAGAGCAGGAGCTGGGCTGAGGAGCAGCAGCCCCTGGATGGGGGAGTGGGGCTGGGGGAAGAGCATCAGTGTCCCTGCAGGAACCAGGGGCTCAGTGCATCCCCCTCTGCCCCAGGGATGGGAGCTCAGGACATGGTAAGAGGGAACTGCTCTGATCCACGTTGTATCACAACGCTTGTGGTTTGGCAGAGGGTTATTTCTGATGCTCTCCTATCATAATGCATGACTTTTATTTGGGTTTTTTTTGCTTCTTGGCCCTGCCCAGACTACAGAGTCTATGCAGCTGGTGGGATGGGATCTGACCTGCGGCCACACAACTACCTGCAGCACTATGACATGCTGAAGGACATCTGGGTGTCTCTGGCAGCCATGCCCACACCCAGGTACGCTGCCACATCCTTCCTGAGAGGCACCAAGATCTACGTGCTGGGTAAGAAGCACTCCTGCCTCCTCCTCCTCTTCCTCCTCAGGCAGCAGCTCCTTTGATCTGAGTGCTGAGAACCATCCCTGGGAGAGGCTTTTGGGAATGCTCCTCTCCATCCCTGCCTCCTTTCTGATGCATTCAGAAGCAGCAAGCTTGCAGCTGTAGATTTTTGAGGGGGGCTGGTGTTGGGTTTGGATTCACAGCTCCATAGCAAGCACCCAGGAGAACCCCTGCACCCGTGAACGTTGTGGGAGCTTGCAGGGCTTGCAGCAGCTCTGCACTGGGAGCTGAGGGTACAGCTGCTCTTTGCCTGCTCAGTTTGCAGTCCTGTGGCTCCTGTAAAATCCCTTGGACTCAACTAGTGAGTGAAAGAACTTCTATGCCATCTCTATTAACAAAGTGCAGTGCAGCTTCACAAAGGGTCTGCCTTTGGCAGAGGAAAGACCTGCTGGAGCTGAGAAATGCTGGACCAAGCCTTCTGCAGGGGAAGATCATAGTTAGTTTTTGCTTTACAGAAAGGGAAACTGAGGCAGAGAAATGTTGCTGTCAACTCGTGGCCAAATAGGATGTTGGGATTGAAACGCAGGAGTTCTGATTGCTCAAACCACCAGCCAGCCCTGGCTTCATTTAGGGCTTGCCAGAAAGGATTTTCTGACCTAATTTGCAGTCTGCTTGTTGTCCCTACTGCTGTTGCCTTGGTGCTAGGAGCCAAGCTGACCCTTTTCTTCCCCTCTCCCTGCTCCAGGTGGGAGGCAGTCCAAGTACGCTATCAACGCCTTCGAGGTCTTCGACACCGAGACCAGGTCCTGGACCAAGTTTCCCAACATCCCCAACAAAAGGGCCTTCTCCAGCTTCGTGCCCACAGAAGACAAACTCTTCAGCCTCGGGGGCCTGCGGCAGGGACGGCTCTACAGGCAGCCCAAGTTCATGAGGACCGTGGATATGTTTGACATGGAGCAAGGTGGGGGCTGTCCCAGCTCTGTCCTCCCCGGGGGAGCAGGGCTGGTGGCATCCAAGGCTTTGTCATCCTTGCAGAGCTTTGCTCTCCTGTCCTTGCAGAGCACAGAGGTCTCATCAGCTGACCCCTGGCACTGCTGGTGCCTTGAGCCCAGCCTGGAGGGAGAGCTGCAGGCAGCAGGGGGGGAAACCATGGTCCAGAGGGTGCTGGGTTCTCCCTCCTGACCTGGTGGTGATGAAGCTGACCTCTGTGTCATGAGGTTTTACCACCCAAAGGTGCAGCAGCAAAACTGCTCTTCCACAAGCAAGCAGGAGGGCAGAGAGGCAGATGGTTTCCCAGCAGCAGATGCTCCTGCAATGGTCTGTCTTGTTTCTCCCAGGTGGCTGGATGAAGATGGAACGCTCCTTCTACCTGAAGAAACGGCGAGCAGACTTCGTGGCTGGCTACCTGAAAGGCAGAGTCGTTGTGGCTGGGGGACTAGGTGAGGGGCTGGGGATGGTGGGAACACTTTAAAAGCATCTCTGAGTCCTGTGTTGTTAGAGAGGTGAGTGATCCTGGCCCTGGCTGTGCTGAGGCAGCAGGAAAAACAGACCCCAGGAGGGGATGGGATCCAGAGATAGACACTGGAGCAGACAAGGAATGGTTGCTGGTGCTTCCCAGGTGACCCAATGCCTCAACTTGTGCTTCTAGGAAACCAGCCCACTGTCCTGGAGTCTGCAGAGGCTTTCCATCCCGAGAAGAACAAGTGGGAGAGCCTGCCCCCCATGCCCACCCCACGCTGTGCCTGCTCCAGCATCGTGCTCGGGAACTGCCTGCTGGCCGTGGGTGGGGTGAGCCAGGGCCTGAGCAGTGCTGTGGAGGCACTGTGCCTCTCTGAGTCCTAGCTGGACCCTGCCTGGCCCAGGAGCCTGCCCCTCGCTGCCTCCAGCGGTGCTGGTGGTGCTGCTGGGCACCTCCTGATGGCACCGAGGCTGGGGGAGCATCACCCAACCTGCCCTGGGAGCCCAGCAGCTCGGCTCAGCCCACAGCCAACTTGGATCTGAGGCCAGGGCTGCTGTGCCTCTCCCTCCTGGGCACTGCCCAACAGAGGGATGGAGCTCTTTGGCCAGGAAGCCCCTCCAGTCGTCTTCAGAGCTCCATGAGGAAACCCGGGTGGAGGACCTGCTCACAGCACTGGTGTGCCCTGTCTCCTGCCAGCAGGAAGGACTCTGGAGATCAGGGCGTGGGCAAGTGTCTCCCTGTGGCCATCCTGACCCACTCCTGAAGGGGATGGGTTCAGGGGTTTTGAGGAGTATCCAGACAGGTCAGTGGTGGTTCAGGGAGAGTGATGTTGGGATGTTGCCCTCTTCAAACATCCTGGGATCTCTTCATGCTTCCCGGAGTTCCCTTGGCTTGCACCAAGGGACTCTCCCACCCTGCAGCCAGATCCAGGGGATCATTCTTTGCCTTCATAACAAGGATTTTCCTGCCAACCTGTAGCATTTGGCAGTCGTTTTGCCAGGAGCTGGAGTGAGGGTTTGCCAGTGCTCCTCGAAGGGATCAATGTCCAAGGTATTGTTTTGGCTAGAGGGAAGACCTTCCTTTTGGCACAGGACTGGCACAGGTACTGCCTTGGCTGGGCTTCACGTGGAGATGGCCCCAACCTATGGTGTTCCAACTGGGTTTGTAGCACCTTTAATGACTTGGGATGTTCTGGTCAGCTCTGGTTCTGGAGCACCCTCACTCCAGGGCTGGGCAGTGGATTTGGCAATGGCTTTGCTGATCAGGAAGCCAGAAGGTCCCAGCCACCCTCTCCTCTTTGGTTTTGCTCTTCCTGGGCAGTTTGTGGGAGGGCTGTCTGAACTGTCACGTTACAAATCCAGCTTGTAGCAGTTGTGCCATTAAAAACTGTCTTCAGAAAAGCCCTCAGAGAAGCCCAGTGTGTGCCACAGGCTGCATCAGGGCTGTGACTGCATGAAAAAGGGCTCGAGTTGTGTGGTGGGAGGTTTAGACTGAAGATTAGGAAGAATTTCTTTACTGA
>NW_008583052.1:266-609 GCF_000691845.1 Merops nubicus | reverse complement strand
CAGGACCCCTTCTGGGGTTTCTAATCTAAGAGGTGCTGAGCCTGGGCGTGCAGGGACCCTCTTGGTGTACCAGGACCCCTTCTGGGGTGCAGGTCTCTGAGGTGCCTGGTCTAGGGCTGTATGAGCACCCCTGGGGGTCCGGGACCCCTCCAGGGCCTATGGGTTTCAAGGGTGCTGAGCCTGGGGGTGCAGGACCCCTCTTGGCAGACCAGGACCCCTTCTGGGGTTCCCAGTCTCAGGAGTGCTGAGCCTGGGGGTGCAGAAGCCTCTCCTGGGGTACCACGGAGCCCTTCTGGGGTGCAAATCTCTGAGGTGCTGGGTCTTGGGGGGGCAGAACCTCTCC
>NW_008583052.1:0-238 GCF_000691845.1 Merops nubicus | reverse complement strand
GCTCTGGGGGGCAGAACCCCTCCAGGGGCCTGGGACCCCACGGGGGGCTACAGATTTTAGGGTTGCTGAGTCTGAGGGTGCAGGACACCTCCTGGGGGACCAGGACTCCTCCTGGGGTGCCACTTTGAGGGGCGCTGGCCGTGCAGGTCCCCTCCTGGGGGTGCCCACCTTAGAGGTGTTGAGCCTGGGGGGAGGAAAAAACCTCTCCCGGGGGCTGAAGAAGCCCTCTGCGGGTGCA
>NW_008583051.1:316-14584 GCF_000691845.1 Merops nubicus | reverse complement strand
CCCCCGCCTGCCCCCTGCTGGCACTGCCCGGGCACCGCCCGCCCTGCACTGCCCCTGCCAAGGCCGGGGCGACTCCCGGCCAACTTGGGGCCATCCCAGCCCTGCCAGGCTGCCACAGGGAGCTGCCCTCAACCCACAGCAAGGCATGCCTGCTGGCTCCCGACCCACTCTAAGCCAGAGGTTTGGAGAGGCCGTTTCTGCTCCTCACTCGTGGGAAGAGGACATGAAGAACTCGACCTCTGGCAGAGGATGGGGTTTGCCATTGCCCAGCCTCCAGCAGCTCATGGCAGCACGCCCTGGGAGGACACTGGCAAGGCAAGGTGTGGCACAGAAAACCTGTGCCTGGCTCACCCACCACCCACCCAAAGGTGCCACACAGGCTGGTCGCCCTCCCCTACAGCTCACTGCCCACCAGCTGCAGAAGACATTTCTGCTGGTCCTCCTGCTCCCGCAGCTATGGCAGGAAGGGATCCAAGGAACAGACAGCTGTATTGAAGACCACAGAACAAGGCAGGAGGAAAGGAAGCAGGTGATCAGAGCACTGCATGAAGGAGAGACTCAGGGATGAAGCCTCATCAAGGAAGAAGCAGAACCACAAGAAAGGACAAGTAGCATTAGCAACTTATTCTTCATTCACCCACCGAGAAACAGAAATAGGGTAATTTCTGGATGTATTTCTTTTGGAAATGAGCCAAACTGGCAACTAGAATCAAAGTCTTCAAAAAGTCTATACAAAGATGTATCATACAAAATGTACAGGAAAGTTCTCCAAAAACAACCAGATGGACAATACAACAGGAGGAGAGCAGAGACAGCGCGAAACCACAGCGAACAGGTCCTGCCCCTGCTCCCAGGGCAGGAGCCGCATGGGACAACACTTCAAACACACAATACATTACACTATGTACAGGGCCGTACACGGACCAGCATCCCCTCTGGTCTACACGGGAGCTCTCCAGCATGAGGTTGGGGCAGCTCAAACCATCTGCTCTTGGAAGTGTTACATGCCAAGAGTGGAAAAATGTCCAAGGGAATGAAATGGTCAACTCTAAACCATAACCGAAATGCAGCCGGGCCACCAAGGCTGCAGTTTAACAGTCAGCTGGGGCTAAAGGAGCGCTCTGCGGGGTTACTCCATCTCCGTGAAGCGAGCGAACATGGCTTTCCGCACCGCGTCTTTGTACGAGTCGGCCGTGGAGACGCCATAGGAGCTGCCCTTGGCTCCCAGGCCGGCTCCTCTCATCCGCACCTGGGCCTGCGAGGGAAGAGAGAGGCACTTCAGCTCTGCTGCAGGCAGCCCGACCGGCCCCGCTCCCAGCTCCAGCGTCCGACCGGAGCCGACGGCCGAGGCAGCTCTGCTGCAGAAGGCAGCTCCTTCCACAAGGGATCTTCAGCTGCAAGCGCTTCCAGTGAGAAAAAAGGACACCAAACCTTGGCTGTACTTACCTCAATGGGTGCTGTGATGCCCTGACACTTTCGCCCCAGGCCCGAGCCTTCCCGCCAGCCCATGGCCTGCAGCATCTTGTTGCCTATATTACTGTTGTCCAGGCCATCTTTGGTCGGCTGCTCGTAATTGCTGTAGGAAAGAGACAAGTTAAGCGCACTGCTCGGCGCGCGGGGGAGCTGGGAGCCGAGGCCGAGGCGCTTTCGGGTACGTACACCGTGCCAGCGTCATAGACCTTCTTGCGCTTCGGCTCCGGGGGCTCCGGGATGCCGTACTTCTCCCGCCTCTCAGCCGCTCTGTCTCTGTATTTCATCTGCACAAGGGAACCAGATTTAGTACTGATTTGAAGACACTTCTGCTCATCTTTAAGCTATCAGAAGTAAGCCAAATGCCTGCTGTTATAGAAAGCTGTCCACTGCAGCCTGCTAAAACGTGTCTCAACCAACACTGCCCAAGGGAGAACCTCAAACGCAGGCTGCTGGAGCACATCACACCCTTCACTGGGGTAGAAAGAGCCTAACCCAAACACCTGCTAGATTGGCCACAGACGGCCACTCTAAGGTTTCTGGTCCCAGCCTGGCAGCAGTGTGCTGGAGGTGGAAGGATGCTCCCTGGCTAAGCAGAAGCTGTGGGATCGGGGACACTTTCCTCCATGTAACAGGACAGCTCTGAACCTTGACCCAAGAAGGGGTTGGCTTACAAGGGTTATCTCGAGTGATGTGCACCAGGATAAGGAGAGCTCAACCCACCACCTGTGCAGTTTTCCATAGCTACTCATCTGCTCATCTGCACACTGACCTCTCTCTCACGCAGCTCCAAGGCTTCAAGCTCCTGCTCAGAAAGCTTTGATCTCCTGTAGATATCCATGTTTTGCTAAAACAAGAAATTCACAATAACACAAAATACACAACAACTCTTCCTACCTAAGCAGACGTTTTCTGACAGCAACAATGCACCTGCAACTGTTTTTTGCTTTAAAAGAAGAGTTTTCTGAACAGCAATATGCATCACAGCTATGGTTTGCACACAGCTATGGCAAGCAAGTACCTTATGCAAGTCAGACAGCTGCTGGTGCCGAATGAGAGCGTCTTTGTTTGGGAACTGCCTTCTACACAGCAGACATGCCATCTTCTTCCAGTCAGTCAGCTTCTCTTCCTCATTCTCCATTCTTTCCAGTAAGTCTTCATCATTATCGCTATCGCCACTGTAGGCAGCCACGAGGCCACGCTGGAAAAGCAAGACTGTGTTAAGGGGAGCACAGCAGTGTCACCACAATTCAGAGCAGAGCCCAGGAAGGGAACAGTGAGACTGTCGAGGAGTTTGTTGCACAGGACAGGCATCACTCTCCTCATTACTAGGGATGTGATGCAGCTCAAATGAACCGCTGTGCTACTGTGGCTGCAAGACTCAGCTACCACTAGCCAAACAACCGTTTCAGTAAAGAGTTTTTAGGAACCTCAAAACATCATCCAGATTCTTGATGCTAGAAGAAATCACAGCTTTTCTCAGCGCATCTCAGCCAACAGCCCTACAGCACTTCTGGACCGCTCTGACCACAACCTTTTACAGGTGATGCCATGGAAATTCAGGTTGCAAAGCAAGTATCTGTCAGAGCTCTGATGTGCTTTACCAGTGACCTTTAGTAATACCTCTGTGCAGCGCCTCATGCTCACCTTTAGCGGATTTTCATCGTCCCCATTTTTCAACACCTCTGGCAAGATCTGCTGTCTTTCAGAGAGCGCTCCCTGGATGAGACAAGAATGCCATGAGCTCCGAGCTCTCTCCCCACCACACCCCACTGCACACTGCTGCCAGCACCGTCACCTTTTTCTCAAAGAGGGCAAAGCCTGCATCTGCAGCTGCTGACTCTTTCCGCTCCTCCTCCCTGGTGCTCAGGGGCTGGAAGCTGTTCTTGAAGTTCTCTTTCTGCTTGTTCAGACTCTTTGCCCAGCGCTCCATGTCTTTTGCAATCTGAAAAAGAGTGGTTCGCTGAGACAGCTCCTTTCCCAGCAATCAGTCTCCCATGACACTCATTCAATCTTGCGTATGGTTTCCAGAACAAGTCAACCCACTACCTTTTATTTTTAAACCACAGGGCACTGGATGTAGCACAGCTGTTTCCCTGTATATGTTGTTCAAAGATACCGCAGCTTGCCCTTCTTACTGTACGAGCCCTCCTTCTCAACCCGGCCCTCTGAGCGCCAGCTCAGCTATACTCCCACTGGCGCTGGCACCATTCCATGTGCGTTCCTCCTGTGCAGAGCTTATTTCTGCACTGAAGCCTCACCAACTCCCCCTCTCCTCAGCCCTACGCGACGCCTGCAAACCACAGGCATGCTCCCCACCGAACAACCTGGGATCTCCCGTCATGAAAAAAAAAAAAGACAACTGTTATCCCATTCCACAGAAGGCTTTAGCCCAGTTATGACCCCATTTTATCTTTTACCTGTTGAGCTGTTTTGCTCTTAGGCTTCTCTTTCTTCTCCTTCACTTCTTTGGTGGTGGTTGTGGTAGCAGTTTGCTGGTAGGCAACCCCTTCTGCAGCAGGCATATAGGTCTCCTTCTCGCCATCCCAGTAAAGGTACTGCTGGGTTAAGGCATTGTAGTAATACTGCCAGAGAGAACAGGGAGTTGTGGTTAAACACCTCATACATGCCAAGCATCCAAGGGACAGCCCAAGCAAGCTGTCTGGCTCAGGCTACCGCATCAAACAGGAAGGTGTTTTGCAGAGTCCAAACAAGTTCTGCAGACTCCACTAAGGAGTCACCAGACATGAAGTGGCTGAAGCCTCTGTCCCCAAACACAGGTGTTCTGCCCAGCAACACTATGGAGAACCTTTTGCCTTGCCCAAGAGATGACCCACCAGAGCTCAGCGCTGGGGGCACTCTGCTGGGAACTCAGCAACAAAATAGCTTAATTACAGTGTCTGTGCCAAGTGCTAATCCTGTATGGGCCAAACTGAGAAAAATTAAGGAAAGGAGAAAAAAAAATGAAGGGCTATACCAGAGAGAAGTCAAGTCCCAGCCGTAGGCACGTTGCTCAGACTTATCTGCTACATTTGGCATTTTGTGTACCTCAGAAAGTTAATTTCACTTGCACGATGAGTGATAAGGACCTGATGGACCTTAACAGTTAAGACAGGTGGGAAGAACTTGTGTTTACCTGGGAATTAGGATCATAGTAGAGCCCTGTTATAGGATCATAATAATATCCTGAAGATTCATCATATTGGTAGGTGGAAGTATCAGGGACAGCTGTAAAAAAATTAAAGTGTGGGACACGGTCGTTCCAATCAAATTCAGACACGTATCTTTCTACATTTCAGGCAAAATTCTGAGATTATTCGCAGCCGCGACAGCAGACATGCCTGTAAAGGGCTCTTAACCACCCGTGCAGAATGCACTCTCCAGGGACAGCTTCACCACTGACACACGGCGGCAGAGCCCTCAGCCAAAGCAAAGTCTCTCTCTCGCTGTACAGAGACAGGCACCTGTCCCCAGAAGCGACGCCCCATCACTTACCATACTTGGTTCCAGGGACTACGCCAGTCGGGGGAGCCGTCTGTGCCTGAGTGCTGGTTGTAGGCGGTGCTGACTGTGTCTGAAAAACACCCAAAACCACCCAGGAACCTCAATGAGAAAAATCTGTCACTGAGGTGCAAGGAAACAAGGACAGCGAGCCAAGGTATGAACAGCCCACACCACACATCCAAGAGCTGGTTCTTCACCAGTACGCTTAGTGCTCACCTCCAACAGCGAGCAAAATGATTACAAAGAGAAATGGCAGATGACTTGTGACCACAAGCACCGTGACTAACCCGCGGACACTCAGCAGCTTTGCTGTACCACCCGCCTTAAAGAGCAAAGCCCACAGCTAAGCCAGATATCCCACAAACCCCGGTGCTGGAAGCAAGGAGTAACTAGTGCTGTAATTACCGGAGAATCAGGTGAGTTTGTCTGCTGATTATATAACTGGGGACTTTGGGACACAACTGCAGCTGTGGTGGTAGTGACCGGAGCTCCTGCCAACAGAGAGCAATGATGGATAAGCCAACCCATTTGTAGAGCAGTACTTCATCCTAGCGCTAAAATTACTTTTGTTTACAGTTTCAGCTCCTAATTCCAGCTCCAGCAGCCAAAGAAGGCAATAAATGTTCTAAAGGAGACAGATACACAGTGGGTATTTCCTACCCAGACAACAGGTAAGTTTCCTTTTCAGGAGGAAATACTCTGTTCCCAAAGTCAGGGATTCCTGGCCTCCAACAGCTGCTAGCGCTGAGGATTTGTCTAGAGCTGCTTACGCAGCCCTCAAGAGCTCAAAGATTCTGTCAACAGTCTGAAACAGATCCTGCTCTCTCATCTCATGGACTAGAGGCCCCACTTCAAGCGATCTGTTACGGTTCTCTGGTAACATGTACTCACCCAGACGTCCGGACAACAAAATGAGCCAACTCTCCCTTTACCCAGGAACTGACATAAAGTCTGAGGTAAAATACCACTGCTGCAAAATTATCACAACAAACAGGAGCATGCGCCCCATGTCAGAACCACTACCTGATATGGTAGCTGCATCTGTGTCCAACACTCCTCCTTGATTTTGGTAGTACTGCTGATAATCCTGGGAGTACTGTGAAGGGAAAAAGTGACAACACAAGATAAGCAGATGCCCAAATTACAACAGCCTACTGGTTACAGCACAATCGTCGCTACTAACCTGAGCATACTGCGTGTAGCCATCCTGTCCTGACTGGAGGTAGCTGTAGTCAAGGGTGCTGCCTTCTCCAGCCTGTGGCTGAAATTGGAGCAGGGGGAGTTTTGTCAGGGACAAATAAGTTACTGCAGTTAAGAATTTCAATGCTGCTTACACTCTAGCCTGTCAGAACAGATCCGTCACAGCAACTTTGGTCAGCTCAACCAAGCAAGTGGACAGCAGTAAAATGACGCACACTTCTCATTTTCAAGAAAGCAGGACTATGAGCAACAGCCTTCAAATCATACCTGAGTGGACGACCACTGAGCTGCAGCAATGGCTGTACTTGCCACAGAGAAGGCGCTGACTCTGTTACCGTCTGGGAGAAGCAAGTCCCTGTAACCACAAAAATCACGTATTTGAGTAAATACTGCTTTTTTTCTGAAGTCTCCTTGTGCAACGAAGTACAGCCTGCCCTCACGTGTGTACTTCTTGGCCATTATAAAACATTCTGATTACAATGAATGAGCCCAAGTACTGCCTGGCAAGTGAAGGAACTTTAGGTGCATTGTTGTACAGTCAGTAACAAATCATTAGGACTCCAAGAAAACAAGCATGTTGTGTACACGAGCAATGGAAACAGGGATGGTGGGAAATGCTGCTTTCATTCTCCTCACACCTGGGGAAGAGCAGAATGCATGCAACACAATGCACTTAAGGGAAGCAAAAATTTGGAGTGACAGTGATTTTAATAAAAACCTGGGCAGTAACAACCAATCTCTAACATAAACGTTGGTAGGAGACAAAAACCATAACAACTGCTCTCACAACTCACTTTCTGGCACTCTTTGCAAAGTCAACACCAATTGTTTTGCCGTCAATTTTTAATGGTGGCTGAAGGCTTTGCAAAATCTGCAGCAGTTGAGAAGCATCCTACAACAAGAAATACTCATTATTACAAAAAGCAGGTTACTGAGAAGGATTCAGAAGTTCCTAAAGCTCCAGCTTTTCACATACAATTGCTGAAAGCAGCTAAAGCAGTAATAACAGTTCCATCCTCTCATCCTATACACACACAGAAGAGCACAAAATGAGACTGATCACAACCCATGTGCAAATAATGCAAGTTTCCCTGGACCTCTCCTAAAGTTTCAGCTTTATAAAGCTGGTGTTTGTCCAAAATTGCCCCAAATTACCCTAAAAGGGTGGCCACCAAATACTGAGACCTGGCACCTGTTCTCACCCAACCAACTGTTCTACTGTGACTAAAGCAGGTCCCAACAGATTGTGTTGCTGAGTTTAGTACATGCAGGAAGAGAGGTTCCACTGGCTTTCAGGGACCCTGTACCAGAAGCTGACCTCCCTCACAGTTCAGAGGTTTTCCTTGTACCTCATGACAACTTCCCATGTTTCAACTGATGGCTGTTGCCTACCATCCCTGCAAGGACAATGTGCCTCTGCTGTCCCTACACCCTCCCACTGGATGCTGCAGAGAGCAGCAAGATCCCCCTCCCCAGGGTGGAAGCAGCCCAATTCCGTGGGCACCTTCTCCAATGTTATACGCCCCAGCCCTTAATTTTTGTGATCAAAATACAATCCCAGACCATTATTTTTGTGATCAGAGTGCGAAACCAGCCTTCAATCCAGAACAGCACTCTGCTGTAAAAATAGCTCTCCAATGTGCTCCCAACATCCTACCACCTTCTTTCCAAACTGCGGCTAAGGATGAAAAGCTTTGACATACTGCTAATTAACCTTTGGTGAACTAGGGCAGCCCTTCAGACAGCTCAAGGGCTCTAAAAGCTTCAGCTACAGAAGCACACTAACAAGCTGTTTCTCTCCAGCACATCAGCAAGGCACTCACCATGGCAGAAGACAGCTGCACAAACGCAAAGCCTCTGTTTTGCTGAGTCTGCTTGTCTTTGATTAGACGAATGTTATTGACTGCCAGAGATGCATATGGAGACAAGGCAGTCATGATGGACTCCACTACTGTGTGAGGAGCAATGTTTCGGAGAATGATGGCTGAGGAGAAAAAGTATGACATTAGCTAGGCATGTAACAGTTTTCCAGAGTACTACAAGCTCTTCACGGGGCAGCCTGAGGTACAGGAACGATCTGAGCACCCATGCTTACATTTCCCATTATACAGTAAGTCAAAGGTAACTTACTATCACAGTAATAATCCACAGACTGAACAGATTCTGCTGCTCCAGGTGGTACTTCCTGTTCTGAATCTTCACAAGGAGAGGAACATAAATTTTAGTCACAATATGGCTCATCCACTCAAGAATCAGCATTTCACAAGCCAGCCCAGTGAACCGTGCCTGCTACACAGGAGATATGTTCCCCACAAAAATCAAAAGCAGCCAGAAGAGATCAATGCAACGTACCAAATTTGTCCGCTCCACAGCGGAAGCATTTGAGCCTCCTTCTGAAGTTGTAAAGGCAGCACTAGGAGAAACAGGAGAAGACTAGTAAGAACTGGTGTAACTGGTAACAATGCTGGCATTTGCAGTACAGTAACAAACACTGGACATTCACACAAAGTAACACAACAAAGCTAAATCCAACAGAACAATAGAGAACTGCAAAGCCATCCTTGTCCATACCACAGCTGCTTTCCAGAACATCCCAGCAACCTCTTCCCCTGTCCTCCTCAATTATATTGTTATTTAACTGTGTGGTCTTCGACTTACAGTCTCAGGCATAAAAACTCCTTTAAAACCAGAGTTACAGTGAAACACAGGCTGGAAAACAAGTTATCTTTATCGGCAGAAAGCGTAGCTAAAGCCTGCCAGAACAGCCCGCTCCTCACCTCGGCTTACGGGGGCAGAACAAGGAGCACACAGCCCCTCACTATCCAATCTTTGTGGCTTCTGGGGCAACACCTCTGCCACTCTACTCTGCCACCACAGCTACAAAATCTTTTCATTCATGTGTCCTACTATTCCTGTGACGTCCAAGACCAGCAGCACGAGCGGGTCTGCATCGCGTGTTGCTCTGTTCAAACCCCTGAGCTGGCGGAGAGCATCAACATCAAGAGAAACTTGCCCTGCTAAAACCACACACTGTACCTTGTTGCAAAGCCAGTCCTCAAATTTGGGCCTGGGGTTGCTGTAGTGCATCGCAATCTGCTTCCCTTGAATCACCAGCTTTTTCTGAAAAAAAAGTGATTTCAATTATTCCTGTAACGAGGCACACATGTCCATTTTCCCATGGCAGAGCACCCTTCGGAGGAATCAGTGCTCCTGAATTACATGTACAACATATGGGGAGGATGTGGAGGACAACCACCGCCACCTACACCCTTCCCATCCAATCCTGCAGAGAGGAGGACGAGGGCAGTAAGAGAATGGGATGTGGAGCAAAGATAAACAAAATCAGGGAGTGTTGAAAAAGCTGCCAAACACTAAACGCTGACATGGAACCAGGAAGTGTCTCGAAGGAGACAAAGTCCTAACCTGCTGCATTCAGGATTAACACAGTTTTAGGAGTCTCTTTGCCCCCACATTTCTATTCAGTTGTGGTATAGCACTGAGCGACTTTTTAAACATGTCCTTAGGTGACTGCTTCACTTCTTCCCCTACTCCAAATACCCCAGACCTGTTAACAACCACATTTGGATTACTTTTCCAAGCACTTTCTTCACAAGTGTCCCTTTAAAAAATACGGTAATTCCTCCCAAAGGGACCCTGCTCAGACTTCTTGGAGGCTGGATTACAAGTGCCATCAACTGAAACGTAACTCAGAGTGGTTTCCTTTGACTAACGCATCAGTTCAATTGGAAGCCTGCACGAGAGGTTTGTGTTCTTCATTCAGGCAGGAACTCTCCAAAATGAGTAACTAGACTGCAAGTGAAACTTCTCCAGGGCCAGGAAAAGTTCATAACGCTTTCGGCACGTCCACTCACTCAGACTTTAGGGGAGTTAAGAATTTAGATTTAAGAAGCCTTGACTCTTGGCCTCACGCTTTGCCAAGCGTGGCTATGCAGAATGCCCTTTCAAAATGTGGCCATTAACACATGTCAGTCCAACGGGTGGTGGTACATCTGAGGAGGTGTGCGTTAGGCCAAACCCCAGACATTTTAACAGAACTATTTTTATAGCAGGCTGGCTTACTGCAGAAGTACCACAGCAGTGTCAGGACCAGTGGCTTTTCTGGTAACGGGGTCTGACATGGATCTAGCACGTAGCATGAACAAGGCTCTCATATTCTGCACAACTAGAGAGGGCAAAGCCATTTCTCCTACCGGCAGGAGGGAGGGTGGGAGGGCCCAGCAATCACTGGATATGCACACATAGAAACAAAGCTGCTGGCATAGCTGCAATGCATCGTTCTTTCATCTAACAGTCAGCAACCGGGCTGCTGGGGACAGGCTAAGTTTTCCCTACTACTAGGGTGGCTGGTTACCGGAGTGAATTTGAGTATATTTCAATAAATTATGCATCAGTACAGCTCTGTATATATTAAAATTATCTCACTTATGAAAATATGCTCAGTGTTAATTTCTTTATATGAATCCTTCCACTGCATCCACCAAACCTGATGAGCAGCAAGTCAAGAAAACAGAATCTAAAAGCTGCTCTCTGGCTGGGGAAACTGCCCATGGTATGGGGCATGTGAAACCCTACTCCAGCATAAGCCACATGGCAAATTCCACCTAAACCAACCACCTACGATCCCTATGATGGTGCCATTTCCTTATGCATACCACCACAGAGAGGAAGAGCACTCCTCACGCTGCCCAGGGACCTCCACAACAAATACTAGCTGTAAAAAACCACAGGGCTTGATACACTTTGGTCACTTTGAGAGTATTTTTAAGTTCTGCTGTTAAAACAGATTATGAATATTCAAAAAGGAGCAAAAGCTAGTGAAACCGTTTCCTGTGCAACAGGAAGATCTCACTGGAAAGGACATTAAAGGACTGTTACCTTATTTTGGCTCCTTATCAAGTCATGCTTCAAAAAAGCCAAAATACACAGCATGACATGCAAGAACTCATTCTCTACCCAATTTAGTTGGAACAAACATGCTTTGCCTCTGGAAGAGCCAGTTCATCCTCTTTAACTGGGGGAATACACTGAGGCAGCAAACTGACACTTCTTCAAGGTTAACGCTAATGTAAAGCGGAGATCTTGTGTCTCCTCTGGCAACAGAGAAGGACAAATCAAGTGGAAATAAGTCAGGATTTTATAAGGACTACTTGCTAAACCTTTACAAGCCAATCAAATCAAACCCAAGTAACTTAAAACAATGGCACATTTTACCAGGGAGTGCTCAAAACAGGCAATTTTCTCTCCTAATCTTACCTAACATTTTTGTCCTACTGTCATAAATTTTAATATATACAAAGCTTTTATTCTTTTAAATCACTGTTATGGAACAAACCACTCCTTCCACCCTTATTTTTTTCCTTTTTTTTTTTTTTTTTTTTTTAAACTGTACAGACTTGTTCCATTTTCAGGAATATCTAGACTTGGTGAGTGAAGCAACCTGATTGGCTTCCATCCAGCTGGTAGCATCTTGAAAGTGATAAAACTCCACGAAGGCGAAACCACGGCTTACACCTAGAGACAGCATTCAGATATAGACGGGATACTTGTGTTAGTCAGTTCCTTTAAAACAGGTGAATCTCTCTCCAACTGCTTCATTACTTCATGACAAAGCAGCTTTACAAATGCGACGTCAACTGCTGGGATCTGCTCGTTATTTTGCCATGGCAAGGAACCAAGCTCTCTTATCTGGCTACATTTCACTCGATTTGAATCCATGTTTAAAGGTAACCATGCAACAGACTACATACTATTAAAAGGGTTTATACTAGTATTACTTACCAATACCTGTTAACAAAAACCCCTGTAGACAGACTTCTTTTAACACGTTGACCAGCTATCTAAAAGTCTTCCAAAAAGCCACATTCCTTAGCCATGGCAAACCTTTTAGATTTTATATTGCATGTGCTTGCAGTTTGGGGACAATTCTGGATACTCTTTTGGGCTGGGGAAGAGGAAGGTGATGTCAAAAACTGGATTAAGAGCTCTCACCTGTCTTTCTTTTCATCAGCCTCACGTCTGCAGGCTGAGGACCTTCAAAGGACTCAATAAGCTCACGAATCTGTGAAATTTTAATCAGACAGTTAAACTTTCACATCTCGGCAGACAGGACAGTCACAGATGCAGAGGTAATAAACATTCTCAATGTTATCTCAGAGAAAAAGAAAACCTTTATGTAGAACTTAACAAGAGACTGATGAGCACCACAGAACCCACCTAGTCCTCTGCTACACTAAAACAATTGTCACCTTCACTCAGGCCACAGGATCACCCAGAATCTGAATTCCTATGATCCTGTGTTCCACAATTACCTGTGGAAGACTTGGCAAATACTGTGCTTGGTCAGAAGTTTTTATAATGCACACTGCCAACATCTCTCTCTCTGCGTATCTAAATACCCCAGCTCCCTACAAAGAAAACCATGAGGCTCCACAATGTGTGTCCTTAAGCCTCATGCTACAGTTTTCATTCTCTAACAGCTCCCCATCTGTTTTTTCAGGAGATAAAGCAGGTTTGTGAAGAACTTATCCAAGAAAAAGCTAGAGAAATCAGTTCTTCAGTCATAAGAAAGCTGCTTAAGTTGTGGCATAGGCTACATAATACATGGAAAGGCACGTAGTAAAAACAAACACCCTAATGAATTTTTTAATGTCAGAACAGGAGACCAAGGTAGGTTTTTCAGCAGCTCTTATACAATTCAAACTTCATTACATATGACAGGGCTGCTTGGCAGGCTCAAAACTGATCTAAAGCTGCTTGTTTACATGCTGACTAGAACAGGTATCTTGAGTTGCAGGTAACTTTTTTCCATTAAAAAAGTGGGGCAAAAAATAAAAGATGCACACAATCAGAAGTGTCAAAGAAATGTTAAGAAACCAACTAGCAGATGCATCATCTACACTCTAAAAATCAGTCCAGAATTTAACTTTGTCATAAATTATGCTAGTTATTTGTGCAACTGTAGAGCTACAACATTAATGCCTCAGAAATAAAAGCTGGTTTGCAATGTTCTCTGTAATGTCTGACCAAGGCATCTCATTTGAATACAAAAGCCTGCACTTTACCAAGCACTTAGAAAAATATCAGACGAGCACATGCTGATTAAAAACAATACTCAGTATTAGGAGGCTAGCGAATAATCAGAAAACAATCCCACTGCAGAAATGGTGCGAAAGGATTTTCTGTGTTAACAATCAACGCACAAAGATCTCGGAGGCAGAGGTGGAGCCTGCCTGAAAACAAACTGGAACAGCTCAGCTTTTATAGCACTCCCCCTCACCCCTCAAATAACAGTTGTGGGCTTATCTCTTGCTAACCAAATAATCCAGTATGAAAACAAACAAACAAAAAAAACCCACCCACACAACCACACAAAACCCACAAACCAAAACCTCAAAGCTGATCATCTTCAACAACTTTCTATTAAAAACATTAGATAACCACGTACAAAGCTCATCTACTTGCGTCAGCTCTGCAGCAGCCATTTTATGACTTCCACAGCCGCACAAAGCAGCTCTGTGTAGGGCCTTACTTCTGAGGAGTACGGCATAACCCCACCAGCCAGGGCCTCAGGCCTCAATAAAGACACGGAAAAATTCAAGTAAACACCCCCTTTCTGCCTCAATCCCCCAAACCAACAGAGCAAGCAGTTTAAAATTCCATTCTTAGGGAAAGCATCCAAACGCACATTAAAAAAAACTATTCACAGATTTCTTTGTTTTAAAGAAACTGGTTAACATTCAAATGACCTCTGTTACTTAACAGTGACAATTTAAAATCCTTTTAGCATTCAAAATGGCAGTTCAACCAAGCCGTTGGAGAGAGGGCAACCATGATGCAGCTTTCCACAAAATGGCAGCAGCGAGTACCACAGAGACCTGTCGCCACAAAGCCGCAGGCTCCCCAAAGGTGCAAGACAAGCAAAGCCCCTTTCTGGCTACTTACATCGTTCTCTGTAACCGTGATGGGAAGGCCACGTAACATGATGGTTTTGCTTTCTTTCTCATCGTTAATGTCATTCCTGTAGTCGTGCTCTCCATAGTCGCCATCGGAGTGGTATCCATCTTCAGATTTGTC